>NW_015632455.1:1844170-1872614 GCF_001515625.1 Sinocyclocheilus rhinocerous
ACAGCGCCTCCTGCTGGCAGAGAATGAGTTTGCATATATATGCCGCCTGGGAAACACTGGACTACGGTATAAATAAATTCAACTGTATAACAGTCACTGCAATTCATGTTATAATGTTAGAATTAAATAACAACAAAAATAATACATATGCACTTATCTGTACGTAGTAAATGCAGTTATTTTTAAGCAGTTGTTGACATCCTATCTAAAACGTGATTTAGCCAAAAAAACCAACAACAACAATAACGTTACCAGTCTAATATGTCTTGAAATATCCGTGCGTGCAAAGGTTCTGCGCGATCCTCTTGTTCAATATTCTCTGGGTCTGAATCCGGCTCAAATCGATATGGCAATATTGACGCCATCCTTAACTAAACAGAGCAGACAGAACTTGCTGCTTTGGCAAGGGGCGGGGCAGTACTGAAACACCGTCTAAGCTGTTCGCCAATCACAATGCTCGGAGACAGCTAACCAATCACAGCACATTTCGTTTTTCGGAAGGCGGGCCTTCATCAAACCCAGAACTAATCGAGCCGTTTGTGCCAGGCTGGGGAGAAAGGTATTGTAATAATGTAAATTATGTAAAAAAATAATGCGTTTTTCGAACCACCAAGCATGAGAGCATGTTCTAGTACACCCCAAAACAAATTCAAGACATTGTAAAAGAGCATAATAGGACCCCTTTAAATAAACTCTTGTCTTAGTTGTCTTGCGGCGCTTTTCTGTGTCAATTAGGACTTTTGGCATTACATGAATGACTTCTAGGAATTTAGTTTCATTAAAGAAAATTCTTAGAATTTGTTCTTAAGAATGTAGCGCCAGTGTTCCCTCCTGTAATTTGCCCTTTGACCCCTGATGTTTAACCCGATGCCCTCCTCTCTGCGGCAGGCGTGTTGTTCGTCTGCATCAAACTTGCAGCGCTGTGTGTTTTGCGGGTTTTGACAGCTCTGGAATGCAGGAATCACCTCTTCCAGGAACATCTGTGAGAAAAGTGCATTGCAGATGTCTGATTGATAAATGGCGCATGCGTGTCAAATGTTTATGCAAAAATGACAAATGTACAGTTCACAAAACACACAGAGGTGAGAAGGGCCAATGTGGATGAGGGATATTGTTGGATACTAAATCTAAAACAAAATAAAATAGTTTTTCATTTCCATTTGGGAGATCCTTTTATCCAAAATGACTTTAAGTGCATTAAAGGAATGTGCTTAATCTTTGTGTTTACCCTGGGAATCGAACCCATGACCTGGTGTTGCTCACGCAGTTGAGCTCATAAACAAGAATTAAATAATGATTGCAAACTAAATGCCATGGCATAGCTATCAGTTGAGCTTGCAAACTGAAATAAGCAGAAATGAATTAATTAACGCAAAGTAATTGGAAAATCTAAATCTAATCTTGACTGATTTGACAGGGGATGGGATTGTGCACAGAGCGCATGAAGAACATTATGAGAAAGGTGCACGAAGTGCTTCGTATTAATGGATGGGGTAAAAAAAAAAAGTCTGATTCAGAGTCCAAGGATATTGTGCAAATTTGGTTTCCCCTTGCTTTTCTAAAATCTCTTAAGTTCAGCAGACTAATTTGTGAAGATTTCTGGAAATTTTATTTTGCTCTTCATGTTATTACTTAAAGTCTGTACATTGTTTTCTGTGTTGAAGTATATTACTTTTCAATGTGTCAGTGCTACAATCCATTACATTTCGACATATAAAATAGTCATGATTTACAGTTCTGTTTGTTGGTGTTATTGGCATAGAAATTACATTACTTTTATCTAATTCCTAAAACAGGAATATAAATCCGAAATAGAAATGTTGAACAAAAGCTAAAATTTACTTAATCCAAGCTGAAATTTAATGTACTCTATTGTTTTGTCAGCTAGGATACATTCATTTGATCAAAACTGTCAGTAAAGACATTTATAAAGTTACAAAAGAGCTCTGTTTCAAATAAAAGCTCTTAAACTTTCTGTTCATTGAAGAATCTGGGGGGGAAAATCAACTCCATAGAAATGTTAAGTGAACACGAGTAATGATGCTGAAAATTCATCTTTGCATCACAGGAATAAATTGCATTTTAAAATATATTTAAATAGAAAAGAGTTATTTGTAATTGTAACTGTTTTTACTGTAATTTTGATCAAATAAATGCAGCCTTGGTGAGCAGAAGAAACATCTTTCAAAAACATTCAAGCTTACCAACCCCAAACGTTTGAACAGTAGTGATATTGAAATACAAGCTTTAGGAAAGCAGATCTGCAATCATCTTGGTGTGTGCAGATGGAGTCATGTTGTTTTTGTGTTTTGATGTGAAATGCTAAAGGGAACATTTTTGCTGATGTTCGTGCCGGCTTTCCAAATCAGATCCTGCAGCCCGTAACCCTCATATGACCGAATGCCAACTTTGAAGTACCAAACATGAGTACCAGACATGTTTTGTTTGTTTCATTCTCTTTGTGTCTCTTTCGTTCACAGGAATGGTCTTGGGCCGTCTAAGGAGGGGGAGGCGCAGTACTCCGTTGTGCACTGTACCGGCTACATCAAGGCCTGGCCACCAGCGGGTACTTACACAAACACAGTCGGTTCAAAGCCACTGAATCAGAGAGAAACATACAAATATACAAACAAATACTCAGAAGTGGACCAGTGTTGGGGAGTGAGTAAATAAAAGTTGATCTAAGACTAGTTTGTTCAGAAGGTACATGCAAATGAACTGTTTCCAAAAAAACATTCACTGAGTCATTCGCATCTCTGCATGCACTTTTGTTGTTAAATGCAACTTAATATCTTAATCAGGAGCAGCAGCATGTGTTTCGGTCAACATAAAAACTTTGATTTACAATCTGAAGCCTCACTTAACGCAATGAACATGTTTAATCTTCTTAAACACAAACAAATGCACAGAAGTGTACCAGTATTGAACTAACAAAAAGAAACCATTCAGTGAACCATGAAGTGAACTGTTTACAAAAAAAGATTCACCGAATCATTTGCATTTCTGCATTTTGATGTTAAATGTAAAAAAAAAAGAAAGGAAATAGGTGTAGAAACAACTTTCACTAAGGAATTGCTAGTAAAATTAAAAACTATTACAAAGAAACACGGAATTAAACATGACATTTTGAAGTAGAAAAACTGAAATGGTAATTTAAATGGTACTACAATAATTATTTTTATTTGCAACTTCAAAAATCTTTTTTTATGCACTTAACAATAAGGTCCTATTACGTAACATCAGTGTATTAATGAACAATGAGCAACGCATTTTTACAGTATATAATAATCTTTGTTAATTAGTTATTAGTACAAATTCTTTATTGTTTATTAAGGTTTATGTTTTTAGTTCATGCTAATATGTTATTAAATGCAATAATGTATTAGCAAGTGGAACTTGTTATTGTTATTGATACATGTAAATTAGCTGGTTCCAAAAAAGATTCATTGAATCATTTGAATCACTGCATGTGATTTTGATGCTAAATGTAACTTAAAGAGAAAAGTTCACCCAAAAACTGTAAATTGTCATCATTTATTTACTCTCATGTTGTTCCAAAGACATTGCATTTTGGTTAACCTTTGAAACACAAATTGAGACATTCTCAATGTCTGAGGATTGGAAAGTTGAGGTCACCCAAACTTTAAAAGATCTGAAAAAATTAAAAAGGCACCATAAAACGAATCCATGTGAATCAAGTGATTTAATCCAAGTCTTGTGAACAGATACAATCACTTAATATGATGAACAGATTTAATGTATAAACACATATACACTATGTGGTGAAGACATATGGTAAACACTAGGGATGCACGATACCACTTTTTCCAGTACTCGCCCGATACCGATACTTTTATTTTTGGTACTTGCCGATACCGAGTACCGATACCAATATTTTCATTGCATTTGTAAATTTTTAAACACCAAAGCTCATCCATGCGTCCTGTGCTCGTTGATTCTGGACCTCAGGCTTCATTAAAATCTTAATTTGTGTTTCAAAGACTAACCAACATTTTATGGGTTTTGAGCATTATGACAGTGATTAAATATCGACAGTTTTCATTTTTGGGTGAATTATCCCTTTAACTTACATTCAGCATCAACATGTACTGATGCAAATGATTCAGAGGAACCAGTTAATTTTTTCTATCAGTAACTTTTTACAACAAGGTTCCACTTGTTGATATTAATTTATTTTTTTTACTCTGTATCTGAGTAAAAATAAAGAGTAGCAACATTATGGATGCATTTTGCTTAATGTAACCTTCAACTTGCATTCTGAAGTCTAATGGAACTAGTTGTTTGGAACATGTGTTTGAACTTCTTGAACTACCAGAACTCTGGAATTCGGTGTTAAATTCCGTTAGAATCCTTCAGTCCGCAGAACTGTCTGGAGTTTTGGATGACTCCCATATGACACCGGCACGCTAGATCCCCCCCGGCCTGTGATTCCTATTAGCACAACAGCATGTGTGCAGTGAGAAAGGAAGAAATGGACAGAGAATTGAGCAACCCTGAACTCAAAAACCTGAACTTTTAGCCTCATATCTTTACTGGAGGTTGTCCAGGTATCCTCCGAGCGCATCTCCAACATATGTGTGCGTCGTAAAAATTAATCGCACATGCTGGACATCCTGTTTGTTGCATAATGGTGCAAAGTAAGGATAAAAATAACCAGCAACGCTTGATTGTCAGCCATTATGGTGTCATACTGGAATGCGGTGATCTAAAAGACATCTCGTATCGTTTTCATCACGCTGAATGGTAATCAGTGCATTAACGGTTAGGAAGCGCTCTGGCCACACCAGATGGCCCTGATATGCATTATCGATCAGTTTCATAGCGTTTGCAAAACAAACACAAGTCTTTGTGCTCTTTATTACTTTGATATGCGACCAAATGAATTCTGTCTGCTTGTATAATGTCAGTTTGTGCCAATTAAAGGCAGTAAATCGTAAAAATTAATCGCACATGCTGGACATCCTGTTTGTTGCATAATGGCGCAAAGTAAGGATAAAAATAACCAGCAACGCTTGATTGTCAGCCATTATGGTGTCATACTGGAATGCGGTGATCTAAACGAAGACATCTCGTATCGTTTTCATCACGCTGAATGGTAATCAGTGCATTAACGGTTAGGAAGCGCTCTGGCCACACCAGATGGCCCTGATATGCATTATCGATCAGTTTCATAGCGTTTGCAAAACAAAAACAAGTCTTTGTGCTCTTTATTACTTTGATATGCGACCAAATGAATTCTGTCTGCTTGTATAATGTCAGTTTGTGCCAATTAAAGGCAGTAAATTAATTCAAACCATCGGTGCATCTGTCCGTAGTATACAGCCTGTTTGCAGAGAAGTTTTTTTCCCCTGAATGTGTCATTTATGCCGTGATATATATACCGTTCCTGTTTATTTGTAGCACAGAGTCATTAGTTTTGCGAAGTAGTGTTCCCTGCACAGCCATGCGCCGCTGATGAATTGAGTTGTATTTTACTTGAGGTGACAGTTTGCAGTGTGAACGTGGGAACAGACCATGAAATAATGACAATGAGACAATAAATTGACCAGATGTCTCTCTATTCTGTATTTATATTATTCTGTACTACGTATATTTGCTGGATGTATGAAAAGAAATATACAGAACGACAAGTGTTGAGTCTTATGAAGCGATTCTTTAAATGAATTGGTCAAAAAGACTAAAAAGTTACTGGTTTGAATCAGTTTAACCTTGAGAAGTCAGTCTGCAATAGAGTGAAAGAGTTTTTCAGTGGCCTTGTTTCCGGGTGTATTTTTCTCATTCATTTTTCCCATAGGGCTTTATAAAAACATCTTTGTTAAATAGGTATGAACCAAACCAACCATTTACTAGGTGAATAGCAACATTATAAACCTTGAATTGAAGCAAAAAAAGTATTCAAAAACCAGACAAAAAGATAAAGGTACAAGACTGTATACAAGCTTTCATAAAGGAAGGGAAAGAACTACAATCCCATGAAGCATTGTGAATGACATCGATAGAAATGATGGAAAAATATAAAATCTATTAATTTAAAAATGTTGATTTTATATATAGGGAATCAATATATTTTATGTTAATGCAAAATAAGTAGTTTGAGGGAATAGGAAAAAGTGTTCTTTTGGCGTGTTTTGCTTGACACAGTTCTTTGATTGGTGGAGATATCGCTGCAGAATCATGGATAATGTAGTTTTTCACCAGGAATGCAGCTGTTACACATGATTCTGTAAATAAGTTGAAATGATGTGGGCTGATGGCTTCAATAAAAGCATAAACTATCAATTAACAATGTCTGAGATCAGAGTAGGTCTGTTTTTAAAAGTTATCTTTCAAAATAAATTCCTCTATGGAGAAAATGAATAGGATATTTTACTTCTGGGACTGTTGCACTTTATTGGCTGAGCAAGCTAATAGCCCCACCCCTCACTCACATGATTGGTTGAACCAATTTTTTTTGTATTGTAAAACATATTTTAAGGATAATGTAAGTTGAAAATAACGTAATCTAATATGAAAAATTAATAATAAAAACAATTCTGTTGAAAACAGATACAGCTTTTTATAGCAGTTCTTATAAATTGTGAGAGTCTAGTATTTCTTTTATTTTCTATTTCTCATTTGTTTTTTCTCTTCTTTGAGTCATTCACAAAGATCATTGTATGCTGAAAAGCTTTTTAGCCGCCAACCATAATGAGGTCAAGGCAAAGAAGGAAGTGTGTCAACAAGAAATCGTTAATGTAATTAAAAAGAGAGTAAACGCTTCATGTTCCTGCTTAAACTCCAGGACAGGAATCGCTCCTCCGCCCTGATTCCCATCTGCCTGACTTCATGTCCCGTATACTCCACATAAACACGGCACGACAACGTCCAGGAACAATAACCGCTTTGCTACTGGTTTTAAACGACTAAAATAAATCATTATGCATGAACAAACTCCTGATGAGTCAGGGAGACGTGGACAAAAATATTGAGAAGATGCTATTAGTGGGATCGAAAGCACATTTTTGCGCAAAGATTCCCAAACAGGTCTTTGTGTACTGTTGCAACAGAGCGTCTCATTAGAAAATGATGTAGGAATAAACATGTTAGTCATCGGGATCTCCACATGTTTTCAGTCTGCTGTTCGGACAAATGACTGTTCTTGTGTCTTTTCCAGGCATGACCATTCCGGATGAAGACACGGAAGCAGGTCAAACCAGCAAATACTGCTTGGTTGCGATTGGAAGACTGCAGGTATGTCTGGATCTCTGATGTATATGGCAACAAAATTAGCAACTGCATGACAACATGCTTGCAACTCCCTGGAACATTATAGCAACTGTATAGTAACATTTGAGCAACCAAGCAGAACACCATAGCAATTTTCAAGAAAACCCTAGCTACCACATAGCAACATTCTAACAACTAGAAAATCCTAGTAACCTTATGGTTACATTCTAACATCTAGAACACCTTAGAAACTGCATGGCAACATTCTAACAGCTAGAGCACCCTAGCAACTTCATGGCAACATTCTAACAACTAGAACACCTTAGCAACTGCATGGCAACATTCTAACAACTTAAACGCCTTAGCAACTGCATGGCTACATTCTAACAACTAGAACACCCTAGCAACTGCATGGCTACATTTGAACGACTAGAACACCTTAGAAACTGCATGGCAACATTCTAACAGCTAGAGCACCCTAGCAACTTCATGGCAACAACATTCTACCAACTAGAACACCTTAGAAACTACATGGCAACATTCTAACAGCTAGAGCACCCTAGCAACTTCATGGCAACATTCTAAAAACTAGAACACCTTAGCAACTGCATGGCAACATTCTAACAGCTAGAGCACCCTAGCAACTTCATGGCAACATTCTAAAAACTAGAACACCTTAGCAACTGCATGGCAACATTCTAACAGCTAGAGCACCCTAGCAACTTCATGGCAACATTCTAAAAACTAGAACACCTTAGCAACCGCATGGCAATATTCTAACAACTATAACACCCTAGCAACTGCGTGGTAACATTCTACCAACTGTCTTTTTTACTTAAAAAAACACCCTAGTAACCGCATGGCAACATTCTGACAACTAGAACACCCTAGCAACTGCATGGCAATATTCTAACAACGAAACACCTTAGTAACCACATGGCAACATTATAACAATGAAACACCCTAGTAACCGCATGGCAATATTCTAACTACTAGAACACCTTAGCAACTGCATGGCAACATTCTAACAACTATAACAACCTAGCAACTGCATGGCAACATTCTAGCAGCTATCTTTTTTTTTTACTTAAAAAAACACCATAGTTACTGCATTTTAACAACTTAGCAACCGCATGACAAAACACCCTAGTAACCGCATGGCAACATTCTAAAAAAAAATTTTTTTTAAATTTACTTAAAAATCACCCTAGTAATGGCAGCATTCTAACAACTAGAACACCCTAGCAACTGCATGGCAACATTCTAACAACTACAACGCCTTAGAAACCACATGGCAACATTCTAACAACTAAAACACCTTAGCAACCACACAGCAACAGGCTAGTAACCATTCAGAACACCCTAGCAACTGCATAGCAACATATTAGTAAGCTTCCTCAACACCCTAGTGGACATAACGTTAAAACCACTGCATAGCAACCTCCTAGCAAGAACCTACATCTCCTGGAGTTGTTGTGCACATGCAGGCAAACTCTGGACAGAATATGTATTAGGATATGTTGAACCTGTCCTTTACCTTAACTTATTCATATTTCTTGTCACATATTTCTGGGAACTTAATTCATCTATCATTATAAAAAAGTACCTTGTCAGCTCTCGAATAACAAACTCACTGCAGAAACTATTACAACTTCTGCAACTTTTGGATGCTTAATGTTTCAAAATGTGTCTAGTTCATGTCTTTTTGATATGTCTAGTATTTAAATGTGATTTTTATTCAATAAATACATTCCCACATCTTAATGTGCATAGACCGTTGTAACTAATTCTTCCACAATCCCATGATAGCGCGGCACTACAAAACATGCATCTATTTGTTTGAGCATCCTGACCATCTGTTTGTGTAAAAATCCCTTTATCTCGTCTCTCAGGTGACCAGCTCACCAGTTTCCATGGATATGAACGGACTCTCTGTGCCGACGGAGTTCCTTTCCCGCCACAACTCAGATGGCATCATCACGTTTGTGGACCCTCGTTGCATCAACGTGATTGGCTATCAACCTCAGGTCAGTTTCACTGAATGTGCAGCTTTATATTAAATGTGTTATATGTAATTTTTTTAACTGTACTACAGCATAAAATTTCCATAATATGTTTGCAGATATTTAGGAAACATGCTAAGTTCACAAACGTGTTTCTTCGAAAAACAATGCTACAGACAGTTATTCTACTTTGAAATGTTCATTCCATGTCGGAATGTCTGTTTTTGTTTTTGTCTGTGTGATTCCACTGCCAATTTAACCAATAGTATTTCGACACCCCGGGTTGCCAGTTGTCAGAAAACACAGCATATTGCAGCCATGGAAATGAACTGGGTCAGAAATTGCGACGAAAAAAGCCTCAGCATCCACTTAAAGATCTCTATGATAGATCGCAGATAGATCAACTCATCAGCTTACAGTGAAAGGCTTGTCGCCTTCCGTTGTCAGTTGCTCTCATTCCTGTTGCGTGTCCTCAATCTGGCAACCCATTTGAGCCTCGAGTCTGAGGAGGAGGGGTGGGAGAAACAGTTCTCTCCAATATTTTGTGTTTAGACTGCAGTATCCATTTCTACCGACATCTGTCAATATTACGTACTTCACCTTTAATGCACAGTAGCTAAAACAATGTATTGATGATATATATGCCCTGTTTGTTTAGTTCAGATATGACTTCAATCACAGATTCATGACAAGTCAGGCAGGCTGTTTTCTGAATAATAGAGAATATGGAGGTTTATTCTTGAAATAGTCAACATTTTCCAGTTATTATTCATTATGACCCTGATGCTGTCTGTGCTCTGTTTAACAAGTACAAAGAGTTTGTATGAATCAAGCATTCATATGACTGTTCCTTTTCTTGGGTTTGAACAGGATCTTCTTGGCAAAGACATTTTGGAGTTCTGCCACCCGGAGGACCAGAGCCACCTGCGAGAGAGCTTCCAACAGGTACACCAACAAAAGCAAACCCAACCACCAGGACTGATCCAGTCCTACACACATTCATCAGCACCGTGATCCTGTAGAAAAGAAACATCATAAATGAGATCTCTCTATGTTCTTTTCAAGAAGAAATAAGGGCTAATTGAGTCTACTAGGGCTGGATTCACGAAACATTCTTAAGAATGATATTCTTCTTTTATAAATTAAGAATCATCATATAATCAGATGATGCCATTTTCTTCTTAATAAGATTTTTAAGGAAATATTTGAGAACTTACAGTATCGTAGGCTAATCACATCGGCCTCAATTATGGAGATGCACATCCCGAAAATAAATGCAACAATTCCTGTCGAGCTAGTCATGGCAAAAATAATGTGCACACGTATTGTTATTTGTATTGTAATGTGCAGGCAGTGCAAAATGTCAGCATTTGAAGTGATCAGTGAATTTTCATCAAAAATCGCCATATAGTCAGGCTATTTTTCAAGAATTTTTGAAGAGAATAATTGGGAATATGTGTACGAACTTCCTACAACTTTTTAATAAATGTAGCATAATAAAGACGAAGCACAAATGAATGCAACAGACAGATTCTTTAAAAATAACCATTAAAAATTGCAGTGCATTAGAACATGCAACGTCATGTACAGTGCCTTGCGAAAGTATTCATACCCCATTCATTTTTTCACATTTTGTTATGTTGCTGCCTTATGTTAAACTGCTTTCAATTAATCAATCTACACTCCATACACCATACTGACAAAGCAAAAACAGAATTGTCACTACTTCGTAAATGTATTAAAAACTGAAATAAGTACATTGCTAAATAAACAACTAAATATTTCGTTGAAGCACCTTTACAGTCTCAAGTCTTTTTTTGTTTAATGCGACATGGCTGGGCCACTCAATGACATTCACAGAGTTGTCTATAAGCCACTCTTGCTGTGTGCTTACGGTCATTGTCCTGTTTGGAAGGTGAACCTTCTGCCCAGTCTGCGGTTCTGAATGCTCTGGACTGGGTTTTCATTAAGGCTAACTCAATATTGTTTATATTTATTGTGTTTAAACATATCTGTGTATTACGGTACTGTGTAAAAAAAAAAAAGAATTGCAATGCTGAAAAAGCATTTTCAGTGACAATGTTTAAATTTGAAATCAACATAATGGATAAATGTTGTGTTTGTGGTAAACAGCCAAGGATCAGTAGCAAACTTCTGTGTGAAAGCACAGTCCGTGCTGCTTCCCCTCTCACAAGAGTCACCTAGAGAAAAAATGAAATTCAGACCCTGAATAAATGTCTTAAAATCCTGATTGGTGTATCACTATAAATAGTTATAAATGATTTTAAAAGATCGGTATCGGTATCGGCAGACACTGCTTTCTGTGATCGGTGATCGGCCTCAAAAACCCTGATCGGAGCACCCCTATATATGATCATGGAGCTCAACTAGAGTGACCATCATGGTCTTGGTCACCACTCTAACCAAGACCCTTTTCCATCAAGTGCCTAACAATAAATGAATAAATTAACGTGTGTTCACCAGAGCGTTTTTAGCCTGCTGACATAATGCCTGGTGCTCTTCTGAAAACGACCAGCTGGTGGTGCTTGAGAGAGCTTTGGAGGCATTGCATTTTTCTGGAGTGACGCGTTGTTTGCTATGATTTGGAATATTCACAGCAGTAACATGTTAAGAGTATCTTATTTCGAAGAATATTACTGAGTATAAAAATGCAGTAACCAGCAATATTAACTTCTCCATTGTTGTGTTGTACAAGTATGATCATGGTTGGTCAATGTAATATTTGTCCCGCCCCTCCTCCACTGTGATTGGACGGCTGTGTAAAAAGGAACAGTGACGAGCTCTGCGTTTTACTCAAAGAGTAAAAAACGGAAAAAAAAGACAGGGCAAATGAACTCGTTAAATATCATTCTAATACATAGTTCATAAAAATGCAGTGTCATCAGTTTGTCTAAAAGAATACAGAACGTTTGAATGTTTTATGCACCATTTACACATGGTAGGAAGCAGGTGTAAATTTCTTTCGTACCAGCTAACTAACATTTTCTACAAACATTTTCATGAATCCGAAAATTTACATCAGAACGACTTTCCGAATGATTTACACAAAAAAATCGTTCTGCTCGTGTTATATGAATGAGGCCCATTGAGTTGATCGGCAAGACTTTAACTTCTTTCTTTAAGAAGACATTAATCCGGCCCATGATTCTCCGATTTCCTGAGAAAAACACTCCAGTAATCTCCCATGCATCTCCTAGAGCAGGGTTCCTCAAATCTTGCCCTGGAGGGCCAATGCGCTGCAGAGTTTAGCTCCAACCCTGATCAAACTCACCTACCTGTGATTTTCTAATGATCCCGAAGACATTGATTAGCATGCTCAGGTGTGTTTGATTAGGGTTAGACCTAAACTCTGCAGGAAAGTGGATCTCGTGGGCCAGATTTGAGGATCCCTGTCCTAGAGTTTCAAGAGATCTCAAACTGTGCTCAGATTCGCCAAGTCTGCATCATAAACCATATATCTCAATATGAACTCGAGCATTTCTCATGAAGTTCCCCCAAGAGCAATTGATCTGAGCTGGTGACCACATTCATTTTATAGTTCAAGTCTCACTGGATGTCAACTATATTTGTTTCGTCTCAGGAATGTTAGGAGAAACATCTAAGATGACATAGTGAACTCGATAGACTCCAGAGATGTGAAAGAGCAACTCTGGGGTGGCATTATGTGAACGTTGCTTGCCAAGAAAAACAAATTCTTCTCAACTCGCCCCACAATCCTTTGCTTCCCCACTCCAGTCAGTGCTAGGAAGTGAACTTGAGTGCTGTTTGCAAGTCTCCATCGGTTAGTAGGTGATGATTGGCTACCGCTGAGAGTTCGTCGAGTACCTGCTGAGAACGGTGAAGAGTCTTGTGTTTGGACATTTGAAGAGGTTTTCTCTGTTGCAGCTGTTGCTGTTTGTCTTTCAGTTTTTGAATCCCGTTGCCAATTAAACCGCAAGCTGGTGCTCTTCAGAAGTTCTTTTGACTTCCTCCTCTCTCTCTTCCTGTCTCATCACCTCTGTTCCTGCTCTTTACCTCCTCCTATCTCTTTATCTTTGGTCTTTTACAAAAACCTTTTTCTTGTATCCTGCTCTTTATTTTCCTGACGTTCAGTCTTTTTCAGCCCCCTTTCTTTACCCTTAACTTCCTGTCTGGCATTTTGTTTCTTTATTTGTTGTTTTCTGTGTTATGTGTTGCTCATGTTCTATTATAGTGTTTATTCATATTTGTAGATTTTATTTAAATAAATAAATAATAATAAATTTTACATTTTTACATTTTTAGTTTTTGCTCTTCCTGTCAGGTCACTGTTCCTGTTCTTTACCTCATCTATATATCTTTGGTTGTTTACAAAATCTTTCTTTTATCCTGCTTGTTATTGCTCATGCTTTTGGTCTTTTTAAGCCCATTTTTCCTTGTGTTTCCTGGTATTTTTTTTTTCTTTGAATTATTTATATACTATTATAGTGTTTCTTCAGATTTTTTTCTTTTTATATTTTCAATTTTCATTTTAATTTGAGTATTTGTTTTGTCATTTTTACTAGTTTTTAATATTTCTATTTAGCTTTAATTTAAATAGTTTCAGTTTTCAATCTAGTCACTTTATTACTTCGATTTAAACAGATTAGAAACGTTGCATTGGCAATTAAGTTTTTCATCTGATATATTTAATTTCTGCATTATTTCAATTAATGAAAATGGTTTTTAATAGTTTTAGTTTATTATCTTTCTGGAGTTTTGTCTCTTTTTATGTTATTTGTGTACTATTGTAGTGTTTCTTAATGGTTTTAATATTTCATAATTAGATTTTATATGTTTTAATTTTAGTATGTTTGTTAAATTCATTTGCAATTGTTGTTTTTTATTTTTCTATTTAACTTTAATTTTTGTTTCAGTTTCAATTCTAGTAATTTTGCTATTTCAATTTAAACAAAAATATAAATGTTGCCTTGGTAACTAAATACTTCAAACTGACAAGATTTATTTATTTTTTTTACTTTTTTCCCATCTAATATTTATATTTTATTTTATTTCATCTTTATTTCGGTGAGTGAAAATTAATTTTAAAAGTTTTAGTTTTCGCTTCTCCTGTCGCATGACCTCTGTTCCTGCTCTTTACCTCATCCTGTCTCCTTATCTTTGGTCTTTTACAAAAACTCTGTTTTTCTTTTATCCTGCTCTTTATTCCCTGAGCTTTTGCTCTTTTTTGGCCCCTTTGTCTTTGTCTTCAACTTCCCGTCTTGGGGTTTACAGCTATCATCAGTATTCTCTTCACATCCTGATATCCACACACATTTATGCCAACCGTGTATGTGTGTATGTGTGTGTGTGTGTTGGTATTCCACCCTATGGGATGATATTGTGGACACTTGAAGGGTGGGTGCAGTGTTTTTACTCCCTAGATGATCGTGCCCTCTATATTACGTGCTTCGCTTCTTAAAAGCCCCTCAAATCCTCCGCCTCACTTCTCCCGGAAGGCCAAGGTTGAGTGGTCAGGTACGACACAAAGAGATTTGTCAAAGTACTTTCGCCTGTTTCTCTGCGTAGGTCTGTTGACGGCTGATAAAGACCCCTCTGGCTGACATCCAGAAAAGCCTTCAGATAACTGGACGTCTTCGAAAGTCGAGACCACACACACACGTGGCGGTGTCAGATGTGTGTGTGTGTGTTGGTATTCCACCCTATGGGATGATATTGTGGGCACTTGAAGGGTGGGTGCAGTGTTTTTACTCCCTAGATGATCGTGCCCTCTATATTACGTGCTTCGCTTCTTAAAAGCCCCTCAAATCCTCCGCCTCACTTCTCCCGGAAGGCCAAGGTTGAGTGGTCAGGTACGACACAAAGAGATTTGTCAAAGTACTTTCGCCTGTTTCTCTGCGTAGGTCTGTTGACGGCTGATAAAGACCCCTCTGGCTGACATCCAGAAAAGCCTTCAGATAACTGGACGTCTTCGAAAGTCGAGACCACACACACACGTGGCTGTGTCAGCAAACACACACCTGTTTCTGAGTCTTATCTGCATCTTATCTTGTACTTTTGAAGCCAAGTGGAACAAAAGCCGACAATTTATGCGTAGCGAGACATTGAAAGCGTGTTATTCTTGGCCTGTAGTTTCGATACTGAGTCCCGGCAGATGTCAGAGGCTAGAACAATATACATTCACGGGGTTGCTCGAAATCACTCGATGTTGTGGACTACTGGATTCTTACTTGACAGATTCTTTACCGCGTGAAGATGAAGAGACCATTTGTCATAAAAGAATGGAAAAAGAAAACCGTAGAGAGATATAAATCTAAGATCCTGCCCTGATTTCACAATCCAAAATTCTCTGGCTTCCCTAAAGTCAACTTAAACTTTAAATTGACCCTCTAATACATGTTCCTGCTTTTATAATTGAATCTAATCTGATTTAATAACTCACTTTACCATTAAAAAGACTTAATCCCTCTTATTTTTCAGTATCTCACCTTCAACCGCCCAGCTTCATTCACAATCCAATCAATTCCAAATAGATAAATCACAGCCAGGGATGCACAATACTGTATATCAGTGTAACGTCAGTAAAATAGGTGTATTTAAGCCAATAAATTATAGGACTACATTCATTCTAGTTGGCCTGCTGGTTTTAAACACAAATGAAATAAAATGCTTATTCATTAAGATTGTTGTTCTTTGCTATATACATGCATGCATAATTTCTTTATTGCCATAGAAATTAAAACTTTTCTGCAGTTGCACCTGTTGTAAATTAAAAGCAGTTTTTCTCTTTTCATGATGTTTGGGGTCATTTAGAAGCAAACAGATCGCAGTGTTTAATTGAAATCAGGCTGAAATAAAGTATTAATATTAGGTAACACAATATTAGATATGAAATCTAATCTATCTGTCAGAAATTGGAATTGTTGCCTTGGCATATAACTGAAATAAAATAACCTGATGTACTAGAATTACTAAAACATAAATAAAGTTTAATTAAAGTAGAATGTAAATATTTAAGAATCCAAAATCGAATAAAAATGACAAAAGCACATAAAGCAAAAAAAAAAAACTGATATAAAAATAAAAGCTAATTCAACATATTAATAAATACTGTAGTATTATAGAAATAATACTAAAATGACACTGATTGAGATCTGAACTTTAAAGATGAGCATATATTTTTGTTATCAGTCTCACAATGTAGATTGGTATCTGTTATCCGTCAATATATATCAGTTATTGGCTTTAAAATCTAAATAATTATCAGTATTGGCTAAAATTTCTATATTCCTGAGTCCCTAATCAAAGTCATTGAACATTCTGTTTCTCAGAATTACATCAGATTACAGTAAAGTAAAAAAAAAAAAAAAGGTTTGCAGTTTAATCTCATCACAGAATGAAAGGAAAAGATATGATTTACATTGATGTTTCCTAATATATTAAACTCTGTAGCATTCTGAGAGCTTCGAAGACACTGTCAATGAGCTTTTTATCCTTTCTGTGATGTCTAAAAGCAATCGTTAGGGTGTTTTTCTGTTCTCAGCTCCAGTTCAGGTGTTTACCGTTTAACTATGCACACTCAGTTCTCAGTTTCTTACTACCAAGCAGCGAAACATTTCCCTTCATTGACTCTGTTTCCAGCTCATTTTGTGTCAAAGCAGTGCGAGGTGATTCTGTTGAGAGGTGCATTGAAGCCTTGATGCGAGTCGTGTGACTTCAGGTTTGGTTTGAGAAACAATGAACTCTGGGATCTGTTTAAGAAGTTAAAATGTTTGTCTCTTTCTCTCCTGAGATCTTAGGGTCCTTTCTCAAGCCGAAAAGGAAAGTGGCCTCTTGTCGCCAAGAATAATATCCCATATCCTCTCTCCTCTTTCAAAGCAGGATATACATCCAAAAAAGTCAAGTTTCTCTCTCTTTTTCTTTTAACTCACTGTATTTCTATTACTCACTTGAAGTGTGGCTGTCTGTGCTGTTTGTTTAAGAGAGCCATTTTCGTCAGATACTTTATAAGGTTTTTTTGAACTCTCTCGTTGTCTTTCATGCTCTGTTGAGTGGAAAGTTGTTTTGTCTGAACACAGCTTTTTTTTATTTAAAGCAATCTCTGTATTTGGATGGGCAAACACTGCTTTAAGTGACAATAGAGGTGACTGTGTGAAGAGCATGTGGATGGGGTTCAGAATCCAACCTTAGCTCAAAATTACTTGTCACAAAAGACAAATTGAGATCTTGTTCCTCTTACATATTTTTTTTGCATCGTAATGTGAGGAATATTGCTCATGTGTTGCTAGTTCTGAAAGGCAAAAACCCCTATGCATCCTAGAAAAACCAATGATGGTAGGTTTTCCACTGAGCTAAACTTTGTTAGTCATTGACGGTGTCTGTAGTGCATCGTGTTTGATTGTTTTCTGAATTGAATCACTCATGTCACCAGCATCAATGAGGGACAGATTATCATGCTTGCATAAGGCATGTAATATTCCTCATGTTCCTAATTCCTAAAGCCAATTTTTGTTCACATTTGGCGCTCAACGAGCGTTAATTTTGGATCCTAGTGGATCCTAGCTTTGATAATAGGTTTGGTATTTGTGTAGGAACCGATTGGTCATATTTTGCTCATTCTTTCACTGATTACAGTCATTGTTCACTCATGTCAAGCATTAAGATAAAGACCCCAGTAGGGTTGCACCAGCCATTTGTATGTTCTTCCTTAAATAATAAAGTCCACATTAGAGGCTTAATAAATACTAGCTAGTTTGTAACTAACGCTGTACTTAATTAGTTTGCACCATTAGTTATCTAAAAGGCCTTAAGTTCTCCACAAGGTAATATGTAATTGCATAATTTGATGTTTGCCATCATAATCCTATAGAAGCCTTCAAAATTCTTATCAGAAGTGGTTGGAATCCAGTGAATTTCAGTTCTAAAAATGATAGTAATAAAATACCCATGACGTTATTTCATTGTTATTGACATTCAAAAGCATTCAAAAAAGGAGCAGTAAATAAATGCAAAAAAGTGATTCATTTATTATTTTTTTGGTATGTGCACTCTTAAGATCCAGTTTGTGTTGAACAGTTACTATCAAGTCATTTATTTACACAATGTTCTCTCTCATAAAAAGTATAACCTTCATGATATATGTCTAAATGAGCTTATTGATGCAATACAATAAACCTACTGTTTTATTCCAACATATTCTTCTGGACAAAAGCTTCTGTACATATATAGTTTACACATAGAGATTTCAAGTTTAATAATGAAATGCAAACATATTTAGTAGTGGGCAAGTTGTGACGTTACGTCATAACTAGGCTATGCTGTTACTTGTTGGTGCAACTAGACTTCTGTTTTAGTTTTGTTTGTATTTGCTGGTTCTTACAGATTTAAATTTCTACGATGTAAATGCATGTGATGTGAACTCGTGTTCTTCTGTTGTGTTTAGGTGGTCAAGCTGAAAGGGCAGGTTCTCTCAGTCATGTACCGCTTCCGGATGAAGAACCGAGAGTGGATGCTCATCAGAACCAGCAGCTTCACCTTCCAGAACCCTTATTCAGACGAGATCGAGTACATCATCTGCACCAACACCAATGTCAAGTACGTCCAACCTTCTCATTTCATCTCTTTGAAGGCTGTCGGAATAGACTTGTCATTCTTTGTTGAGAATGCAAATATAATGCCGGATGCTGTTGCACCTAAATTAATTTTCAGTTTCGGCCAAAACAGTTTTGGAGGGCCGAAATCATTGACTCTAGCAGTAGCGTAAAATTAGCATTTCTTTCATGGCAAGTTTTGAGTGTGCCCATGTCTATTCTGTGCACACAACGCAGATAAACTCCAACAGATAAACGTGTCAGATGTGTGGTGCTAGTGATAGATTAACAGTATTGATTTCTTGTTTTTAAGAAGACGTCAATAAAGAGCTTGTAAACAATATGTCATGTAATGTTACATTTACCTCAGCAAAATCACATCAACATACATAAACTCAGTATTGAGCTAGAAAAAAAATAACTTTAGAGAAGAGCTTTTTGTTAAACATATGAATTACATTACATACCTTATTAGTTGTCATTATTTAATCTAAGTTTGAATGAATCTGTCATGAAAATTTTTTTTATTACAGCCGCCATTTAAATGTTTATATTTCAACAAATTAGAGTAGAAACATAATCATGTCATTTATATAATTTTATATACTACTCTATATGCGTACATCAAATCCTGCATGGTGGTTGCACACAGTCTAGCCGCAAATGTCTCTCCATTTGAAATAAATGACTTATGATCTGTTGTTTGTTGGAAAAGGTGGATTAAGAGAGCATCTAACTGAAATTAAACCTCATAAGTGACTGATTTGGCAAAATAATTTGATTTGAATCATATGAGAGACTCCTTTTTAGCTTTAGTGTTAGTGTTTCTAAGCTAACAATGCACTATTTTGATATAATTATTGACTAAAGCAATTATTAATTATAATATTATTATTAATTATTAATTTAAGATCCAGAATCAGTTTGAGGAAAAAAAAAACCCTGTGTGAAAATAATATTGAACTTAACGTCATTTATCTGAACAGTGACACTAGCTGTGTAGCATTTAGCATAGCTTCCCAGTGATTAGCCAAGTCATGATGTAGCATGGCAAACTGCTAAATTTCAGGGTGATTTTTACATTAATTAATAAAATGATAGCTTTAGTGTAGTTTAGTGACGTTTTAGTGTAGTAGTGACTTTTTTTGTAGCTACAATAGAACAATTATATAAACTGTGGTAGTTAGCTAAAAACAGAGGCAGTTAGCTGTTCTCCCAGCTAGACCAAGCATGTTGAGTTTATCTGTTTTGATTTTTTTTTTTTAAATGTCAGCTGGTCAGACTGTTTTAAGCTAGTTTAAGCTGTTATTTTTTTTAGCATGGGAATATCTAAAAGGATAGATAAAATGTGCTTTGTCTCATTTGAGTTATAGGAAGTTTATAGCTTGGTTTCGAACAATGTAGCTTCCGAAACACTGCTAATGAATGCTAATAAAATCGGGTCTGTTACAAAACGGACATTCCCCTCTTCCATGGTCAATAAACTTTCTCATCATATCATAATTTCCTCACCAGTAATTCTCTCCACACAATGAAAAACAAGGGAGTCTTTGCACATTATAATGTTTGAGCTCTCATTGTTTGTTTTGTGTGTGGAATAAGTGTTCATATACTGCTCTATATTTCCACGCTACTGAACACGGAGAAAACGATTATGTCGCCCACGAGAGAACCTGCTTTTAGGTTGCGTATATTATGAAAAGTTATGTTTGTGAGATCAGGGTGCTGAAATTAACTCTGGGAATTGAGTGTCTACAGTATTTTGATGTCTTTTTTATTTATGAGTATTTATGTCACTGTTTCCTGCTATTTGTGATGCCATGAGAAATAAAGTATTGTTCAAAATTTTCGAGTTTGAAATAGGGTTGGGCTGATTGGATGACAGACATCACGATTATGAGCCGGCTTCATTATATCGTTGGGTTATTATACTGTATATAAATTGCGAGCATCTGGGAGTTGATATTAATATGCGGGGCATTGAAATCGCTTTTGAATGTGTGCTCGCTTTTTACTTTGACTTTCGAGATTCGCGATCACACGTACTCTGTGTGTATATTATGGAGAGGCAGTACTTACCACACATTTTATAAGATTAGATATTTGTCAGTGGTGCTCAGGATCTGCAGATCATTTGCTGTCGTCCTATCAGTCATCTGTACTTACTCTGTTTATGTGGTTAGTGAAATTTTATGTACCGTAATGTAAGCGGCTAACCATATCCATTTAGTAGCTCCGTAGAATGCGTTATTAATTTTCTGTGCCTTTCCGAATATGGATTTACTCTTCAGGCACACCCCTAATGCAAAAGATTTCCATTTTAAATAAATGCTGGTCCTTTGATTTTTTTTCTATTTATGAAAGATCTACAAAAATACGAAGCACCACAGCTGTGATAATACATAATAAGAAATGTTTCAAATCAGCGTATTAGACTGATTTCTGAAGGATCATGTGACACTGAGGACTGGAGTAATGATGCTGAAAATTCAGATTTGCATCACAGCAATAAATAAAATTTTTAAATATATTTAAATAGTTTATCATACGTCATTATATTTCACAATGATACTGTTTTTTACTGTATCAAATAGATCCATCCTTTTCAAAAAGTCTTACAGACAGCAAACTTATTATATAGATATAAAAATGTGTATATATATATATAAAGCCAATTTTAAGGTTTTAGACTGTACAGCAAACCACACCTGTTTTCATTCAAGGCATTTTTGGGCAGTCTGAGTCTAACAATGTCTGACTTTGGTGGAATAAGGTGTGTGTGGATGCAACACCGAGTGTGTGTGTGTGTGTGTGTGTGTGTGCGCCTGTAAACACCTGAGTGATTGTGTATGTGTGTGTGTGTGTGTGTGTGTTGTACTTTTGGGAGAGTGTGAATATGTGGGAGACATTCATCACACGTGGCATCATCTATCCCAGACTCCCCAGCCCATGACACGTGGAAGAATGCCGGAATGAGTCGCCCTGGGGGCGTTTTCTCTGAGGAAGCTAGAAAGGCAGAGCCTCCTTAAAAGTAAAATTGGATGAGAAAATTATTAGTTTCACAAAAATAAACCAAAAAAAGCCCCAAAAATAGCAAAATAAGAGATTAAATGGTGTGTTAAGCATCTTCAGAAAGCAATATCAGCAGATGAAGGTTCAGAGGGAGGCAGAGTCTCTTTTGCCTCTTTTGAGCTTATTGTGTTCTCATTGAGATTTTATAGCATGATGTGAATGTGAGGCGAGTAACAGCAAAATGAAAGGTGTTGTGTAATGTTACTTTAGTGTCATTGAGATACTGTTATAGTTTTTTGTTTTTTTAATATTTTGTGTTTTTATTTTAATTGTAGTTAGTTTTAGTCATTTTGATGTGTGTTTTGGTGATTTTTAGTAGTTTTTTTTTTTTATATGTGTGTGTATATTTTTTCTAAGTTTGGGGTCAGTACGATTTATTATTATTATTTTTTTTTTTAAGAAATAATTTTATTCAGCAAGGATGCATGAAATTGATCGAAAGTGGCAGTAAAGACATTTATAATGTTACAAAAAATTCTATTTGAAATAAACTGTTCTTTTAAACTTTTTTTTTCATCAAAGAATCCTAAAAAGTCACGATTTCCACACAAATATGAAGCAGTAATTTTTAGTCATTTTTGCATTAAATTGATCAAAAGTAAAGACATTTATGTTACTAAAGTTTTCTGTATAGTTTTTTTTAAATTGTTATTTCAGTGTTAGTTATTTTAGTACATCAAATTAAACAAAATTGAAATGAGAAATGTTATTTTTGTTTTAATTTGTTTAAAATTTATTTTATTTTAGTGTTTTTGTTAGGTAAAAAAAAAATGATTTTTTTAAGTTTTACTTAAATATAATAACACTAAACTGATACTGTGATTGGCTAATGGCAGATAATGTTACTAAAGTTTTCTGTATAGTTGTTTTTAAATTGTTATTTCAGTGTTAGTTATTTTAGTACATCAAATTAAACAAAATTGAAATGAAATGTTATTTTTGTTTTAATTTGTTTAAAATTTATTTTATTTTAGTGTTTTTGTTAGGTAAAAAAAAAATGATTTTTTTAAGTTTTACTTAAATATAATAACACTAAACTGATACTGTGATTGGCTAATGGCAGATTGATTTGACTCTGATTTACTTTTTTGTGCATTGTATCATAAACATTCAGAGGGAGAAACAAGAAAAAACATTTCACCAACCGCATAAGAATAACAAGCTTAATTCAAGCTAAATTTTCTGAAAACAACTCTTAATATCTATTCAATGTAAAATCATCTTGTTTGAGGGATGTTTAGATATTTTTACTGGAGAACAAGGCAGAAATACTGATTAAGCGAATTAGTTTATCCAGTGCACAAGCCAAGAAATCCCAGCGTGACGGATATCCAGAAAAATGGGCAGAAATAAACAAAGCTTTCTGACATTAGGTGTCATTCTCTCCGTATTGACTTTGAGATTATGGGTAAATAAATAATAAGAGCAGCGGGCACCGGTGAGATGAATATTCATGCACAGTGGAGCCAAGGTGAGACGGCAGCTTCGGTGCGCCAGACTGGCAAACTGCCTGCAGAATAGACAGTGAGAGCGATAAACACTCAGACAGACCGTGTGGTAGGTAAGCAGATAAGACCTAAACAGCACAAACAGAGCCAGATGCTCAGTGTTACAGACTGACATGCACTGTGTTCAAAGGAATTGATTAAGAAAATGACAATTCAGGCATTATTTGCTTTCACTTATGTTGTCATTCTATGTAAATCTTCATGCAGCTCTTCCTGCACAATGACCGTTTATAATCGTCTGTCAAACTCCAAAAACACAAAAGTAGTTCATGTGCTCTGTATTCAAGTTCTGACATCTAATTTAGGTTATTTATGGAGTATCCCTCGTGTGGCGGCTCTCAAATCTCATTCTTCATTCTATATATTTGAACATAGGTGAGAACTAATGATGTTTGGCGTTAATTATGTCAGTCTCAGTGCAGTTGCACATGAGATTTCAGAGTTTCTGTGAAAGGGAAGATTATCACTAAATAAAATCAGTATCAAAAATGCAGATATAGTCTGGAAGTTCAGTTCATTTCTGCAAATTACTATATTAGAACTGTGCATTTCAATGAAAAATTGATTCAGCAGTTTATTTGCATAATTATTCAAGAATGTAAGACCCTGCGTGCTTTGAAAGGTTTTAGTAAAAATATACGGTAACACTTTACTTGAAGGGGTGTGCATAAGACTGACATGACACCTTCATAATCATGACATGACACGTCATGAATATGAAGGAGGTTTTATGCATGTTTATGACAACTGTCATTAAGTGTCATTCGCTCAGTTATGTCATTTTTAATGCAAATATGACATTATTTGACCTAACCCTAACCTAACCCTACCCCTACCCCTACCCCTAACCATAGCCCATAACAAAGACATCTCAAACAATGTCATCTTTGCATTAAAAATTACATAACTGAGCGAATGACACTTAATGACAGTTGTCATAAACATGCATAAAAACCTTCATATTCATGACATGTGTCATGTCATGATTATGAAGGTGTCATGTCAGTCGTATGCACACCCCTTCAAGTAAAGTGTAACCAAATATACACTACTGTTCAAAAGTTTTTTGTTTTTTTTGGGGGGGGGGAAGAATCTCTTCTGCTCACCAAGGCTGTCATTTATTTGATCACGAATACTGTAAAAAAAAAAAAGTAAAATATTATTACAATTTGAAATATTTATTTTCTATTTTAATATATTTTCATTAATTTCTTTAAAGTTTTTACCAGTTAAGTTTTGAATGGTATTGCAAGTAGTGCATATTACTACATTATAGAGTCTGATTGTTGAAATTATGGGTCCATCTCAACAACAGGCTAAAAAATATAAAGATTTGTTTGTAGCTCTATTAAAATGACCAGCCGTTTTGCTGAAGGGGACGGTGAATGCTGAATCACTGGGGTTCATCTGGGGTTTGAATCTCCAGTCTTTGTGTGCTTTAAAGCGTAATGCCACACCACCACAAAACCTAGATATCCATCTATAGACATCTCCATATAAAGGACGTACAGCTTTTAGATCCTCAGAGCAAACAGACAGATCATTAGCAATTCTGAAACAAAATGTAGATATTTTGTTACAGGCGCCAGACAGACACATGGATCACGTCGCCGTCAAAGCTGCTGGATGAGCGCTGCATGAATGCATGGCATTCAGAGGTGCTGCACTTAAACAACTTTTATTAGCTTTTTTTGTTTGAGGGAGCACTTTATACTGTATTATGAGTGTTGATATTTTATTGCAAAATGATGTGCTTTTGCTGAGTAAAGGAGTGTACAGCCTAGAAAGACAAATGCACTTGAAATGGACTTGGCTGACATGAAACCATAAATACAGTTTTGTGTGGAAAAGCAGCTTCACAACTAAAATACTGTTTGCCAAAGTTACTTATTCTCTCTTCAGACAGTCAGAAACTGATCCAGATGCAGTTTTTAGTAAAGATGGAGCTCCAGTCGGCCCTGTTATGAAAGTTTGTTCTGTTGAAGAGCAAATGAAGGGAAGGTGATGTTGTGTCTCACTATTGTGTCTCACCCAGTTATAGCATAAATCACTACCGCAAGACCAACAGCAATCTGTGTTTTGAATGCGAGTGTGCTGGTGTCAACTCTAAACTGTTTAACTTGCTTAACCATCGAGAATTGAACTATCCAGAAAGAGCATGCTTTTGAGTCAGCTTCACCAATCATGTCGATAGGTGAACAACACGGCTGTTCGTAATTGTTCAGAATGATTAGTTTAGATTTCTATTTTTAACTAATTTATTTCAAGCTATTTTTAGTCTTTTTAGCAATACAATGTAGAGATGCAACTTCATAGGAAAATAAATTTCAGTGGGAAAAATAAAATAAAATTTGAATCCATCCATCTATTTATCCATTTTATTTATTTATTTATTTAGTCTAATAAAAATAATTTTGCCTGTTTATAGAAATTAAGCAATGTTGTCTAATTATAATCAATGTATTCTCCAAACCTCTTGTCCTGTGCAGGGTTATGGGGATGCTGAAGCCTATTTCAGTTTTATTTTTTATTTTTTGTGCAATAAAGAATTCTGTTTATAAAAATAAGATTTTGCCTGAGTATCATCCATCCATCCATTTTTGCATTTATTATTTCATTTTTTTATCTTTTATTTTTTGTGCAATAAAGATAATTGTTTATAAAAAATACGATTTTGCCTGATTATCATCCATCCATCCATTTTTGCATTCATTATTTTATTTTTTTATCTTTAATTTTTTTGTGCAATAAAGATAATTCTGTTTATAAAAAATACGATTTTGCCTGATTATCATCCATCCATCCATTTTTGCATTCATTATTTTATTTTTTTATCTTTAATTTTTTTGTGCAATAAAGATAATTCTGTTTATAAAAAGAAGATTTTGCCTGATTATCATCCATCCATCCATTTTTGCATTTATTATTTTATTTTTTAATCTTTTATTTTTTGTGCAAGAAAATTTTTTTTTCCTGTGTGTAGAAATTAAGATTTTTTTATCCTAATTATAATTCATCCATTCTATCCATTCTCCAAACCACTTGTCGTATGTTTTATTATTTTATTTTATTTAATTTCATTTAGTTTAATTTTGTTTAATTTTATTTCTTTTTTTTTTCATTTCCTTTCATTTCGTCTCATTTTATTCAGTTTCACTAGTAGAAGACTGTGTTTGGTATCTGTATATTACCAAAACATTTCTCAGTGTTGGTTGGGCATGACCCTAAATTCAATAAAATTTCCCTAAAAACACACATTCGTGCTGGTCTCTGTGTGTTTCGGCAAAGATGCTGAGTTTCTGGAAATAATCAGTCAGTGCATGCTGTTCTCTTGTCTCTCTTATTTTCTGTCTCAGTCTCTCCGCTTGTCTCCATTTATACCCGTCTCTCTCAGCACGCACGGTCCAGTTTTGCGCCACTCACTCCTCCTTTGTTACCATGACAACCGCGATCCGTCCCGTAGGTGCTCCGGGGATTTGGCCGGGTCTTGCTCTCACACTCGCATCCTCCGAGACTCTTCCCATTCAGAAACCTCACCGGCGACACGTTACCGGCTCATGATTTCCCATGCCGAGATGAAAGCGCCGTGGCGTTCTGTAATGGTTTTTCCTATTTAGAGCCGTAGTGAGTTAATTGCGGAGGGAGGCAGGGGAGAGTTTGGGTTCCTGTGGAAACTTGGATGCTTGGATGTTTTTGCCCTTTTTGCTTTTTTGTTTCAGATTTTCCCCTCCGTTCTTTCTGTCCTCGAGAAGTTCAAGTGCAGTTCAGTGTTTTGGGTTTGATCTATCTCATTCCTCTGTTGCTCCAGGTGGCCTAGCGTGATCCCAGAATGATTTCAGATTGCTAATGTCTGCATCCGTGTGTGTTTTCATGGGCAATTTCCTACCAGCTCTTGGATTTACTAGGGTTTTTTTTTCCTTTTTGAGGTAATTTGCTTTCCTTTAGATAAGGAAAGCGGCCCGTATTTCATTTGCAGGTATATTTGAAGCTCAATGGCACATCTTATTGATAGTGAAACCGAACAAAGACATCTTTGCTTCTCAAAAGGGAATTTCCATTCAGCTCAAAAGCGGCCAGAGAATCGGTTTTCCTTGGAAAACACAAAAGCTCGGTTCCAAGAGCTGCCCACGTAGGCAGGATTTTAAGGCATCGAAGATGCATTTTTGACCTCAAAAGACTGTGTGATTATGCTGAGACACCAGTGCATGTCTGCTTTGTGGAGAGCACAACCCCATAATGCACTGCGACATGCTCACTGTCTTTTAGTCCACCAAAGATGGCAGATGAAGTGCGAGCAATGTTGATTGTAAATATTATTTTCAAGCTCAGGCTAATTTAAAATGGACTATGCAGTATTTGTATGTGCTGTGTATTATTATTATTGTTGTTGTTGTTGTTAATATTATTACAGTAATAATTTGAATAATATTTTTTTGTTTGTTATTGTCATTATTAATTTAAACTGTTATTAAATTATTTATTTGTGCTATAATATAATAATATAGTTCAGCATCTTTACTCTAGTCTTCAGTGTCACATGATCCTTCAGAAATCATTCTAATATGCTGATTTGCTGCTCACGAAAATGTTTTGATTATTATCAGTGTTGAAAACAATTTAAAAAATCACTATTATTGATGAATAGAAAGTTCAAAATAGCAGCATTTATTTGGAAAATATTTCATGACATTATAAATATCATTAATGTCATTTTTGATTAATTTAACGTGTCTGTGATTAATATATATATATATATATATATATATTATTACAGTAATCATTTGAATAATATTTTTTTGTTTGTTTGTTATTGTCATTATTAATTTAAACTGTTATTAAATTATTTATTTGTGCTATAATATAATAATATAGTTATTGCTATAAAAGTAGTAATTATAATAAAAAATAATCAAGTGTTAATATTATAGGACTAGGTATAGTTGTTGTTATTATTATGATTAATTTTAACTAAATTAATTTCGTTTTATTTATTAGTAGTATAATATAAAAATATCATTATTGCTATAATAATAATAATAATAATTATTATTATTATTATTATTAT
>NW_015632455.1:1872654-1880961 GCF_001515625.1 Sinocyclocheilus rhinocerous
TTATTATTATTATTATTATTATTAACAAACAACAATAAAAATAATACATCTAATACATCTATTTTTACATTTTATATAAAATATTATTACATATATGATGTATATATGATGTATATATGATGTATATGATATATGTAAAAGCGAATGTTATTAAAACTATTTTCTCCAGTATTTGTGTCTATTATTATTATTATTTATAATAATAATATTATAAATATTAATAAATAATATTATTTTTATTTTGTGCTTATTTTCTGCTTATTGGTCTTGTCATTACCACAGCTACATTCTAAAAGCAAATGTTATTGAAATCATGCACACAGTTTTCTGTGGGTGTCATGGTGCCTGTGTAGCATGCTTGAAGTTGGTTACTTGTGAGGGTCCATTTCAGTTAGGATGCTGCCTATACAGCTGCATACGTAGACAGTAGATCATGTATATGTAATACTCTATTATGGACTATATTATTGTAAATAGATTATTTTTAGGATAGAATATAGATTGTGTGGCTTAGTGATTACATTTCCTGTCTGGCAAGCCAAAGGTTTAAGGTTCAAACTCTAGAAGTAGTGTTCTGCTGTAGTAAAATGTGTGTGCTAAAAAGCATGTGCTAAATTCATCATAATGTCATGTAATTTACAACACTATTTCACCGAGGCTGATTTTTGGCTTTGATGAACTGTATAAAGAATATGGATTGGAGTGTTATGCATATGATTGATCGGTTTTCACTGAAACCGAATAATCTTTTGGGGTCGTTTATCTGACTGGTATATGTGCGTAATCTACATGAGCAGTTAATGACGCTTTTACTCATTGGGGAGTGTGATAAACAGCAGGTGTTGATGTTAAAGTTGTGTGTTGTGTGCGTTTTATTGCAGGCAGCTTCAGCAGCAACAGCAGGCCGAGCTGGAGGTTCACCAGAGAGACGGACTGACTGCTTATGACCTGTCACAGGTGTGTGCGCACACACACACACACACACACACACACACACACACTCTCTTTTCTCCCAGTCCGTCATTTAGTCTTCTAACCCTCACAGGTGCATTACTCTCTTTAGCTGGTGTAGTACGTATAATTTATCCTCCTTCATTTTATATGCAAGTCCCTCTTAAATCAGTGTCACAGCTGAAGCTGTTTTAGATTTATACTTCAAATTGAATATCAGCCAATGAAGCTCCCAGAGGAGTATTTTATTCTCCAGAAGTGCTGTTTAATAGCTCCAGAGCCTTACTGGAGTTAACACGGTGTGTTTCATTGGCTTTGTCTTTGATGATTGTTGTCATACTATATATACGATATACTCTGTACTCGATAGAGTTATGAAATGAATGAGAATAGCAGCTCAGATGATTTGGTCTTCATTTGATGAGAAGTGTTAGAGTTCATATTGAGATCTGTGATGTTTCTCTAAATCTACAAAAACTGTACACCAGTTTTTCCGTTTTTAAAATAAATAATAAATGAAAAAAAAAAAGTTTGTGCTAAAAAACATAAATTATTTGATTTGTTTAACTGTATCCAATTAATTCTCCAAATCATTTGTCCTGTGTATGGTTGCAGGGATGACTATTGCATCATCTAAATTATTATTTATTTTATTTTATTTTTTTCATTTACTTTTATTTTAATGAATTTAATTTCTCAGGTGGTTCTTTTTAGAAGAAGTCTCCATTTTGTTCTCTGTTCAATCTCATTGCTGTCTAGGAGAAACAGTTGATATATTGAGATATTACATCCATTTTTTTTTCTTTTTCACAAGCAGTAGCCTGATCTTCTCCTTTAGCTTTTCTGTTTTGTGTATCAAAGTTGTTTTATTCTTTTGACACCCTTGAAAAGGTTCATTCAAAGTCATTTGTATACATTTTAAGAAAGATTTGTCTAAAATGTTTTATTTACATTAAAGTTAATACATAAAAGTTATTCAAATTGTAATTTTAGCAACCCAAGTATGGTTTTTATAATGAAAATATGCAAAGAAGCTGGTGTGGCATTAAAAAACAAACAAACATATTAGACATCTAGTAAAATACATTCTTTCTATACTAATAAGGAAAAAAGGAAACCGTTATATTACAATATTATATATTGTACACTGTTTCTGTTTCTCATTTAATTATGTCATTTGCAATGCTTCATGGGATGTGTATTTCATTGTCTCATAATCTAAAGTCAAAATTAAACATTATTTTTAATGTGTGTTTTATGCATGCAACAATTCATCCATGCATTTATTTGTACTTTTTTCAAATTGTCATAACTTGCTCATCCTATGCTCATTTTATGACATATACAAGCGAATTGCATTAATTTCTGCCTCTATCCCGGTATGAGTTTACTGTTTACTCACTGTTTACATTACAATCAACAAACGAATGAAGTTCCTCCCTACTTTTTTTTTTATTCTTGTTTAAGTTAGAAATAAAGTCTTTTGCAACTTCCATTTCATACCAAATTTAGGTCTGTTTTCCTGATTTTCAAGTACTTGTTTGCTTCAAATCAGAGTTTGTAATGTTTTAATTCATCTCAAAACCACTGATTTCATTCATGGCTCAGGACTCTTCATTTTTTAAAATCCTAATGGATGAAATGAATGAAAAAAAAATCTTCCAGAATCGTTTCCAGTGCAAAGTGTGAGGTCACTGTTGTGCACTTGATGCTTTGTGACAAATGTTAGGATGAGATGCATGCTGGAACGGCATTGTATGTTACTGTGGCTAATGACTGATAAATGAGATAGTGAATCTGCGTAACTGTAGTCGTTTCAGCCGTGGAGCGTTAACTCCCTCTCTGAGGATCTGTGCTATAAAAATAGGCCATAGTTATGAGGTGAAGTCACACATTTGGAATATGCCCTCCATCTTTATCTTTCTTTGACAACTTTTACATCTTAACACACATTTGCTTTGAGTCATAAGTGTTAATTTGGTTATGTTATATCATATGTTGTTTTTGTTAAAGGGGTCATTTGAGTCAGTCTTAATAAAGCAGAGAGGATTGTTTGTTGAAAACCGATAACGTCTCACACATGGCATGTTGTGTGTTTACAATCTGTGAGTGTTTAACACCTGTCTGCAATTTAGAAAGTGTTAGAAAGTGACCGTCATTATTGATTCCTGTGTTTGCCCTTACAAAACAAAAATATATGGAAATATATTGGAAAATAATATAATGCGATTATATTAAATAATACATTTCCATATATGGGAAACTAGTGCTTGTAATTTTCAATACACTGCAGTATATGCATAAGTCATGCATGATACATATAAAAATATAAAGAAATTAAGACAAAAAACTGCACTACACTTTTGCATGTACACTGTTAAGAATGATATGGTCATGGCAACTTATGTTTTTTATGCGTTTTATGAAATTTTACTTGATTTTTAAGTCGTTTTAATGTAATTTAAGTTTGAAATGACTTATACTACCAAGTTGACTATACTTAAAACTTAAAAGAAAATTATTTTAAAAAATGTGTGTGTGTGTGTGTATATATATATATACATACATATGTGTGTGTGTGTGTGTATATACATACATATGTGTGTGTGTGTAATATATATTTATACACACACACACTACATATGTTCATATATTTATACACACCGTACCATATATAATTACATGTACATCTGTTTATTATTAAGTGTATTTAATATGCAATAATATAAGTAAATATATTGTCACACATTTTTCAGTATGAGAAAAACAGTTCCTTGTGTATTATTCAACGTATACAATATATTGTAATATATAAACACAACATTTAATTCTAGATATGTTCGTTATATAATAAATTTTATATACTGATTGTTAATATGTAAGGAAATATATTTTCTTTGTGTAAAGGCCGGTTTCATACTTTCTGTAAAGTTAGGTTTGTGTTCATTGTGGCTTTTATTTCATTTCTTATTATGCATTAATTAGCATTCAGTTTTCTTGAGTTGAAATGTCAATCACAGACAGATCCGCTCTTGTTGATGTCCACAGGTGCCGGTTGCCAGCATCCCAGCCGGCGTTCACGAGGCGGGCAAAACCATCGACAAAACTGATTCGCTGTTCTCGCAGGAGAGAGACCCGCGCTTCAGCGACATGTACACGGGCATCTCTGGATGTATGTTCATACAGATATTACATCTGACTAGCACCGCATCACGCACTGATTTCAATCTAAACATGCAATTTACTGTAATTTCACTTAATGTAATTACAAAACCCACACATGTCTGCCAGCTCGAGTTTGTACGCTATGTAATGCTTGATATGAAGTGTATACAATCTGTGATTGGTGCATTTGGTAGATATTACGACAACCTTCAGAAATTCCAGCATAAACACATGAAGTCCATATTTCTAGCTGGTCAAAGCCAGTTGTTTAGTGTCATTAGCTGGTTCAAGCTGGGCAATTCTGATAAGTTTGCATGCTTTTGCTCTGTAGTTTGACTCTGGCCAGGGCTTAAAGTTCTCTGGCACTGTGCCGGTGTTGTGCCCATTTTTGACCCCTGCCAAATTATTACCCCCTCTCGTTGAAATCGCTACCTGATTGCCTAATCCTAACCCCTCCCCCACACCTAACCCTAAACCTACCAATACTAGGGGGGTAGTAATCTGTCGGGGGTCAGAATTGGGCACAACACCGGATCTCCGGCTTGCAGCGTTTGGCTATGGAAAAAAATAATCCTACATTTAAAAAAAACATGTTGATATCACTTTCGAGTCCATGAGTTCGCCAACCAATGGTATGAGAGGAGCACAGCTTTCACTCTCAACCAAACTAACATTACTAGCCAATCAGAATTTTTTGCTCTTATAAACACGAGATGCGCATAATAGTATCCAATTGGAGACTCGCAGCCCTGATGAATGGAGAAGTTGAAAAAGCATTGAAAAAGCTGCAAGGCACAATGGTCAAAGATGTCCATCTAGCGCATATTTAGATAGAAAAACTAATTAAAAAGCAGCGGAGCTTTGTAAACAGCTCAGAGTAATCATGGCATCTCCATAAGAACGATATGATCGCCAGAACAAATTTACCGGGATTTTTTAAAAGGTCCTGTTCACACATGATCTCTTAATGATAACTTACCGGTAATTTACCAGTAACGACTGTAACTTGTGTGTGAAAGGGGCTAAACTCTTCCTCTGCATATGCTGTGAATTTGAATAGCTTAACGTTCATCTGGGAAAACAGTGTGCATTATCTCACTAGATTTGCAATGTAAATAATTTATAAACCTTTGCCAACACAGGAGAATACATCAACCTATGCCTAAATATGCCATGTATTGTATATCGCGATTTAAAAATAAAAGTTTCTGAGTTTGCATGTGGCCAAATATTACAATTTAATGGATTTAAAGGGGTCATATGATGCGATTTCATTTTTTCCTTTCTCTTTAGAGTGTTACAAGCTCTTGGTGCATAAAGAAGATCTGTAAAGTTGCAATGATTAAAGTCTCAAATCCAAAGAGATATTCTTTATAAAAGTTAAGAGTTAGCCACACCTACCTAAAACGGCTCGTTCGAACACGCCCCCACATACCTACCTCACTATGTGGGAAGATTTGCATAAAGCCCCCAAATGTTCACGCAAAGAAAGAAGGCGATATCCGCTTCGTCATGCCTAGAGCTGACACATTTCATTACACCAAATACACAAAATAATGTTCTTTTTAGCAGCATCATATGACCCCTTTAAACATCGTTTAATCGCGCTGTAAAGTGAAACGTCACCAGGCCGTTGCCGCCCTCTGCAGGTATTTGTTATAATAATGTACTTAAGTTGGTTATGTTCATATTATGTATAGGCATATGACATTATGTATTTTAACAGTGTTGTTCAATAAAACCATGTAATTACTTGGTTTTGATATTTTATTTGAGCCAATTATTATTGCCTCATCGTTAGTTTATATATAAATAGTCATACTAAAACCTGGTTTTCACTTAGGTCTGTTTGTGTTACTAAAAAATATCAGATTACTCACACTTAGGTCTGTTTGTGTTACTAAAAATATCAGATTACTCGGTTGTCAAAATAATCAGTAGATTACTTGATTAATCTACTGATTAATCATTAGTTACAGCCCTAGATTAGTTAAAATATTTCAAAATACAACTGCATTGTTTTACGGTTTGTAATTAAAAGACAAATATTTTGTCATTGAAAATTTCTTAAAAATAGTTTGCTGCAGCATGGATCAACCTGCTGGTTTCGTCTGGCCGGAGGAGAACTGGCCCCCGACTGAGCCTGGTTTCTCCCAAGGTTTTTTCTCCATTCTGTCACCAATGGAGTTTTGGTTCCTCTGGCTTGCTTAGTTGGGGACACTTAATATCCAGCGATATCGTCGACTTGATTGCACAGATACTATTTAAACTGAACTGAGCTGGATGATGACACCACTGAATTCAGTGATGAACTGCCTTTAACTGAAAATTTAGTGTTTACTGTTGTCCTTTTGCATTATGGACACACTATTTTCCTATTTGAGACTGTAAAGTTGCTTTGACACAATCTGTATTGTTAAAAGCGCTATATAAATAAAGGTGACTTGATAGTATTAAAATATAGTCTCGTCCTAGTGAACCAAGTATCTGTATTTTGTCTCATCTCGTGAGCTAAGTGTATTGTCACACCCCTAGTGTCGATAAGCGGTGATATAGCTCATAATTTTCCAAGTGTATGATATAGGTTTCATTCTTCGGGTCAACCATATATTCATGAAAAAAAATCAGTTTGAATAAAGAAAGCAATAACTTTGCCATAGTATCCTTTCAAATGTTAAAGTTGCCACAGTCATTGCATGCTTTGCATGTGCTGCCCCCGCCCCCGAAAAAAGTTCAGGCTCAGGATTTTTTCTTTTTGCTTTAACCTCTGTGGCTGATAAAGATGTTGCTGTAATGTGATGTGTGACTGTGTCTCCTCTCTTGAATGTAGTCATTCAGCGTGAGCTCGATAAGGATCTGTGTTTGTTTGTGTTTGTGTTTAGCTGATAAGAAGATGATGGTGCCGTCCTCCACTGCTGGTGGCCAGCAGTTATACTCTCAAGGCAGCCCGTTCCAGCCCGGACACTCCGGCAAGAGCTTCAGGTGTGGACAAACACACTTCACATGAAAGTAGAAACACAGTCTGCTCATTTGATTGCTTTAATGCAGAATATACAACTCCAGTCGCACCAATACCACAGTTTTTACATGCAACATCACAGAAAAAATTACTGATACAATATTGTTCAAAACTTTTTGTTCAGTTGTTTTAATACTTTTATTCAGCAAGGATGCATTAAATTTATCAATTTGCATTGATCAAGTGACAGTAAAGACTTATAAATATTAATTCAAATAAATGCTGTTATTTTAAACTTTCTATTCATCAAAGAATCTTTAAAAAATTATCAGTTTCCACAAAAATATTAAGCAGCGCAACTCAAAATCAGCATATTAGAATGATTTCTGAGTTGATCACAGGAATAAATTACAGTTTAATATATATTTAAATAGAACAATTATAAGAATATTTCAGAATATTACTGTTTTTGCTGTATTTTTGTACTTTCCTGGAATGATATATATTACAGAATAATGTTAATTATGGCTGTCTACAAAATATAACTTTGGTGTGAATGGTAGGTGAATTGAGAACATTTATTAGTCGCAAATATTTCTTGCTGGCCATAAAACTATTTGTGCCATTATTGCATTAAATGCTTACGCTGTGTGCTTTTGAAGAAGAAATTTGACAGAGAAAATGTAGTTCATTTTCCCGTCACTCACATCATACTTTAGATGGGTTTCAAAATGCCACCTGTCACCAAAATGTTGAGGCCTGTCATGGTTTAGGGACTTATTTTAAGCTAATTGCTAATATATATATATATATATACACCGCACACTTCAAGTGTAACATCAAAGCAAGCGCGCACCGCGTCTCTCACAACGCATCCTGTGCAATGAAGCCCGCGAATGTCCTTGTAATTGGCTTCAACCTTTCCAAACTTTATGAAAGATTATTTTACGGAAGGTTCGAGTGGTGTATGTGTGTGAGGAATTGGAAGCAAGCAGAATACGGATGTTTCTAAAGCAAACTCAGCAACATCGCACATCTGGTTAAAATCTAAGCTCATTTCAGAATTCTGAAATTCTCAGAGTCGATCCAGAATCGTTGGAGAGAGAATCGCGATGCATCGATGGATCGATTTTTTTCCCCACCCCACCCAAATATATATATATATATATATATATATATATATATATATATATATTTGGATCTTTCTATTCATCAAAGAATCCTGAAAAAAT
>NW_015632455.1:1881110-1882515 GCF_001515625.1 Sinocyclocheilus rhinocerous
TATATATATATATATATATATATATATGAAGAGTTCATTTGCAAAAACCGATAACTGCAGTTGGGTTGTTTTGATTAAGTAATAATAACTTAAATTTGCTGCCGACTTTATTTCAGTGTAGTGACGTATTTCCAGCTGAAACGGAATACTGAATAGAGGGCATGGTTTTATTTTTGCGCTTCTACTCTCTGTCTCTCACTCATAGCAATCTAACGGTTGGAGGGATGTGTTTAAGGATATTCTGCCCAAGCCGTCAAACTGACGTCATCAGAGAAGGAATGCCAGAGCGGAAGCAAATGTTCAGATTTTGATTAAAGATTACCAAGACAAACAATTTTTTTCAGCGGATTAACTTGCACGGATTAATTGTTTACATCAAGACTAGCAATGTGCGCTAGTAAAGTAACACCTGCCCTTCCTGATTCTTTACTCCCCTTTCACTCTTTTTTATTTTATTTTATAACACAAATGCGACTCTAAATCATATCAGCTCTAAGCTCACTGTGTTGCATGGAACAATACAGAGGTAGTTTCTGTTAAACAAGTGACCCTCTAATAATTTAAATATGTCACACTTGTATATATATATGAAGAGTTCATTTGCAAAAACCGATAACTGCAGTTGGGTTGTTTTGATTAAGTAATAATAACTTAAATTTGCTGCCGACTTTATTTCAGTGTAGTGACGTATTTCCAGCTGAAACGGAATACTGAATAGAGGGCATGGTTTTATTTTTGCGCTTCTACTCTCTGTCTCTCACTCATAGCAATCTAACGGTTGGAGGGATGTGTTTAAGGATATTCTGCCCAAGCCGTCAAACTGACGTCATCAGAGAAGGAATGCCAGAGCGGAAGCAAATGTTCAGATTTTGATTAAAGATTACCAAGACAAACAATTTTTTTCAGCGGATTAACTTGCACGGATTAATTGTTCACATGAAGACTAGCAATGTGCGCTAGTAAAGTAATAATGTACTATACATACTGGTAATGTATAGCCTGAATGCACTCACTGTAAGTTGCTTTGGATAAAAGCGTCTGCTAAACGCATAAATTATTAAATTAAATTCTAGTAAAGTAAATAAAGTCCATTTTGATTTCATGCGAACTTTAAACAAATACAGGTAATTTACAAAATTAAAGTTCAATTGAAAGTATGTTTTTTTTTTTTTTACATATTAAAAGTTTGTTTTATAGCAAAAGCAGATAACTCCAACAGTCGTTTTTTGGCTAAAGCAGATAACGCCACATTTCATGTTTTAGAGTTTTAAAAAACACTCGTTTAATCTTTGTAATCTCCACAGATGACAATGTAGATGCCTGACAAACATTGTTGTTGTTGTGATCATAAACTGTATGGACGTGATTACACGCAATACAGAGCTTTTCCCTCACCATTGTAACG
>NW_015632455.1:1883374-1892649 GCF_001515625.1 Sinocyclocheilus rhinocerous
TATTATTATTATTATTAAATATATAAACATAATTATTTTATTAATGAATAATAATAATAAAAAATTATAAAAATGACAAAACTACTAAAACTTCTCCTAACATTAAAATGAAGACAGGAAATATAAAAAATAATATCAAATTCAAAATCTTAATTAAAAATATAGTAGCATATCAAAGATGCTAAAATAGCATTGGTGTAAAGGGGTCTGTAATCAAGCATTGTAGTTTGTGTGAAAAGGCCTTCAGATGGTTCACAGAGAATTAAGAGGATGGGTTGGTTTAATTCAGTCACATGATGTGGTGCGTGTGTGTCTTTCAGCTCATCTGTGATACACGTCCCAGGAGTCAATGACATCCAGTCCACAGCCGGTTCAGCTGGACAGAACCTGACCCAGATCTCCCGGCAGATCAACACCGGCCAGGTGTCCTGGACAGGAAGCCGACCTCCTTTCCCCGGCCAGGTGAGAACGATCCCATCATTGGCTTTGTGTGACTCCGCTGCCCACTGCCGCTCTGGTCTCCATTAGCTTTATTACAGTAATGGAATATTCCTCTTTAGTTTTGTGATGAGAGAACTGAATCCAGGATGTGGAGCAATGGCTGAAAAAGATCATTCAGGGCTCAGTAATTAGTTCACACTTGCATAAAAAATATCTGTACATACATATATATACATATATATAATAACAATAAACAAGTAGATAGAATAGAAAAAGAACAGGGAACGCTAGTGTTAGATATAGATAGATGTTATATATACATACACATACATACATAGATATATACATTTTACAACACATTTTGGTATGTTTAGGGGGCAAAATATAATATTTATATATATATAATATATTTAATAATAAAAAAAAACAATCAATGATAATTTCTATAAAAATAGTTGTAAAATTATTACATATTACATAATTGTAAAAACATTACATTTATACATGTGTACAATATTAGTATAAAAATATAAATATTAATATATTTTGCAACGTTTTTGTATGTGGCAGGAAACTATATATATATATATATATGTGTAGTTGACAAATATACTGTAAATGTGTCCTATGGTGTGACAGCAAAAATTTAGGGAAAAAAACTAACAATGAAGAAAAATCTCTCTTATGCTATTTGTATATTATTAACAAGTATTAACAAGAAATTAATTATTAATAATGATTAATTGTTTTCTACATTTTGCTGTTACACCATAGGACACATGTACGGTATCTATATATCAACAACCCATATATACTAAATAATAAATAATATTTATTTATTTATTTATTATTAAATAATAATAATACAAAACCTAAAATGACTAAAAATAATTTATTATTTTATTGCATATACAAAAAGTTTGAAAACTGGATAGCTGTATGAATGGAAACTGTACAAATTGTGAGTGCAACATAATGTCCAATTAAAGTAATATGAACCAGTATAAGAGAGGGAATCATTCGCTTTTATATTATCTTTTAGGCCATCAGGCTGTGCTTAATGCTTACATTTGAAAGGGTTACCAGGGTCATCAAGAACCTTGCGTGTGGCATTCATGATAGCGTGTGTGTTTTTAATCAGTTCTGAACTGAGTGTGTGTGTGTGTTTGTGTGTGTGTGTGTGTGTGTGTGTGTGTGTGTGTGGTTTATGTATTTCTTTAGTAAGCAATAAAATGCATGTATATCATTAAAAAAAATTCCTCCAGTCATGTCACATTTATAATATCCTAAATAATAACATGTGTAAAGCCGTTAGTTATGCAGAAGACCAGAGAAATGCTGGTCCACAAGTATCTCTGCGGTTCTCCATTGATTAAAAGTGAAGCCTGTTGTCTGCAGCTGTAATTGTGTGATTGCACTGCTCTTCCTTTTGCTCAGCTCCGTTAAGACTTTTAGCCCGATTGTAAGATCTTAAAGTCCTATTTGTTGTTAAGCAGATACAGACACTCGGTCCTAACAGAGTTTCCAGGGAAAACTGGAGTAGAGAGAGCACTAGAGATTTTGCAGAACTGTAAAATAATGAAGTGGGATGAAGTATATTTTACTGGATTATCCAAACATGAGGTTTATATAACAAAAATACAACATTTCTGCACTTAATTTGCAGCTAAAATAACTGTATTGTGAGATTCTAATTTTTGAAAATGTTTTTGAAACATTTCTTTTATGATCTTGTTTGTCTTATTTAAAAATACAGTAAAAACAGAAATATTGTGAAATGTTACTACAATTTCAAAAAACTGTTTTCTATCTGAATATATTGTAAAATGTAATTTATTGCTGTGATGCGCAGCTGAATTATCAGCATCTTTACTCTAGTCTTCAGTGTCACATGATCCTTCAGAAATCATTCTAATATGCTGATCTGCTGCTCACGAAACATTTCTTAGTATTATCATTGTTGAAAACAGTTGCTGCTTAATATTTTAGTGAAAGCTGTCATACATTTTTTTCAGGATTTTTCAGAACCAGCATTTATTTTAAATAGAAATCTTTTGTAATATTACGATTGTTTTGATCAATGAGTCCTTGCTAAATAAAAGTATTAATTACTTAAAAAGACCTTTTGCCTTAACTTGTATATGGGTCAAAGACGAAAAATTATAATTTTATTAATACTGCTTTAATTGTTGTTGTTTTTCCAAAAATTTTTTTAAAGTTTTCCATTTAATTTAATTGCAATTTTGTTTTTGTTTTTCTGAGCAAAAAATAAATATCATACATTTTTCCCTGATTTACAGAAGAGACCCACTAAAATGTCATTCAGTGTAACAATCTTGTCAGGCATATTTACAACAAAAATCAAATTTATGACATATTAAAAGACTAATTACTTTCACCCCAAATACTAATTAGTTGTAATTTTAAATTTTTTTGAATGACAATGTAACATTATATCAACCAAATTTGAACATTTTATTCTCCAAAAACTTATTTAAAACCTTAGAAGTAGACACTTTAATAAATTCATTTTTAGAATCACTTGACTTACCTTCCATAGGCGAAGTACAAAATAAAGCCCTAATGGCAGAGATCACAAAGGAAGAAATAGGGAAAGCAATTTCTAGATTAAAAGTTAATAAAGCACCGGGAACAGATGGCTTTCCAACCGAGTGGTATAAGGCTTTTAAAGATCAATTAGTCCCTATACTGTTTGATTGTTTTAACTATACACTTAAAGGTGGTGAACCACCAAGAACGTGGAGCGAGGCAATAATTTCGGTTATTCCTAAAGAGGGTAAAGACAAAAAGGAGTGTAGTGCATTTAGGCCAATTTCTGTACTAACTATGGATTATAAATGATATGCATCAATATTAGCTAAAAGACTGGAAGATATAATACCAGAATTAGTAGATTCAGACCAGACAGGATTTGTACGTGACAGACAGACGCAGGATAATATTAGACGGGTGCTGTATGTAATTGATCATGTCACTAAAGAAAACATCAGAGCAGTAGTAATTAGTTTAGATGCTGAAAAGGCATTTGACTCTGTTCGCTGGGAGTACCTGTATTTGGCATTGAGAAGATTTGGTTTTAAAGATGAGTTCATTAGATGCATTAAAACTTTGTATTCATCACCAAAGGCTAGAATAAGGATTAATGGGCATCTCACTCAGAGTATTAATCTGGAAAGAGGCTGCCGCCAAGGCTGCCCTCTCAGCCCTGCCCTTTTTGCTTTATTCATTGAGCCCATTGCACTGTCAGACGAACAGGAGATAAAAGGAATTAGGGTTAGAGGTTTAGAACAAAAGATTTGTCTGTACGCAGACGACGTACTCTTGTTTGTTGCAGCACCAGAGGTTAGTATTCCTAGGTTGATGTCCATGTTAAAAAAATTCGGAACTTACTCAGGATATAAATTAAATGTTAAAAAAACATACATCTTAAGCTATAACTACACCCCGCAGAATGACATGCTGAGTAGGTTTAAATTGAATTGGAACTCATCAAGAATTAAGTACTTGGGGATTATAATAACAAAGGATATTTCTAAATTATTTGTAAGTAATTATGGTCCTACAAGTAAGAACATTAAATCAGATATAGATAGGTGGTCCCAACTGCCCTTAGAGATGCATAACAGGATAGATGCAGTAAAAATGAACATGCTTCCCCGACTTCTATACCTTTTCCAATCCTTACCAGTTGAAGTTCCATTAAAACTATTTACTGAATGGGATAAGTGGACTTCAAGATTCATATGGGGGGGTAAGAGACCTAGAATTCAATTTAAAACACTGCAGAGAAAGGGAGTAGATCACTACCATGTTTTTCAGACTATTTCAAAGCTGCCCAGCTAAGATCTTTAGCATGCTATTGTAAACCCCCAAGTTAAAATCTATTCAGATTGGCGAGAATGGAAGTGGTCTGTGTTGGAGGAAATGTGAGGAACAGTTGGCAGATCATTTTCATGTATTCTGGAGCTGCCCAGCTAAGATCTTTAGCATGCTATTGTAATCCAGAATATATAGCAAAGTGGAAGGATTTGGAGATCTCTCAGCTTGCTATACCACTGCAATCAGTACTTGGTAGCAAAATCTTATATGGACAGTATTCTAAAAGTTTAAATCAGTGGACTAAAGTTCCCCTCAGAATCTGGTTTAAAGAATGCAAATCAACATTACTTGTAAGACAATCTAAACTACTAAAATGGGTTGCTTTCGACCCTGACTTTAAACCAGCAAGGGCTGATGGGAGGTTTCAGCTCTGGTATAGGCTTGGCATCACTTCTTTTAGTTCAATTTCGTCAAAGGGAGAATTAGATAGTTTTCTAAAAGATAAAAAATAAAAAGAAGACACTTTGCTTATATTTAATGTGCTTTCTATGGACATATAATCACTTTTGTAAATTTCTTTTGATGCGGACATCTTAACGTCTTTGACCCATATACAGCAATTGGCCCAATGAGACTGCACTGCGGCCTGTGAAGCAGCGCCTGTATATTAATATCCTCACGTCTCCTGTCGTTCCACCACAGCAGCAGATTCCCGCTCAGTCCAGTAAGGCCCAGGCCTCACCATTCGGCATGGGCTCCAGTCACAGCTACCAGGCCGACCCGTCCTCTTACAGCCCTCTGTCCAGCCCCGCCACCTCCTCGCCCTCTGGAAACGCCTACTCCAACCTGGCCAATCGCAGCACTGCTTTCGGTAAGACCTGCTTATTTATGACAACAAAGGCTTGTTTGCACCAAGGACTATAACGTTAACAATAAAAACAAAGATACAGTTTTAGCATTCTAACTCTATAATGCTAACAGCACAGAGGAACATTGTCTTTGGAATAGCTATTTTTTCCAGCTGATGAATGCTAAAAACGTTGACAGCCAATCAGAATCTGCCCTGCTTTAAAGCGCTCAAGGATTTTTAAGTTGCAGATGACAAAACTGCAGCACATGCTTATAATAAAGAGAACATTATCATGCATCTGTGTGGACGCTAATGTAGTTATGGTGTGCCTTAAATTTCATCATTTTGGTGCATATTGTTTACTGTGCTAACTTTGCTGCATTCATTCATTCTGTCATTAACTATCCAACGTGATCGGGTAGATATTATAATAACTTCCAAAGATATTAGGGATGTCAAACGTTTCTGCAACTCCTTGTGGTACATTTATTGGTATATTTGCTGGTATATCTGTTTTTATTAATATCCAATATAGAATATATTAATATATAATAATAATTTTTTATTTTACAATTTATACCATGGTCTGACTGAATTCTCGATTCTGATTGGCTGGCAGGTATGCATTAAAACTCTTTAATGCACAGGTAGTTCCAAGTCAGTTTAATCGCCGTTCAATATTAATGTGCTGCTTTAATTGATGCACACAAACACACACATATACACACACACACATCACTCGCACACAAACACACACATACACACACACACACATCACTCGCACACAAACACACACACACACAGAAAGAGAGAGCGAGAGAAAGGCAGAGAGAGAGTCGGAGATCGCAGATTGCACTGTGCGCACACACACACACAAACTTGTCAACGCTTCCCGCGACTTTTATTAATAAAATCGCCTCGATACTAGATCGCTACATTATATTCCTCAGCAACAAGGTGTAAAATCGCTGTTTTTGAAGTAACACAGCTTCATTGTTTGTAGAGAGACACGCAGACAAAGATAGCACACACACAATTGTCAGTTAATTTAATTAATTCAAATTAATTAATTCAAATAAATGCTATAATTCATTCAAGAGCTATCGAGCCGTAACTGGCGAAAATAACAGTCATTTTTACCCTTCCGTAAAAACATCATTAACAGCTTTAACTTGTAAATGCTGGCAAATGACCAAGGTATGAGCAGGATAATGCATGGCTAGCTGTGCATTAAATTATTTTAATGAGCTTCGCGTCGGGTGGTTCTTGGCCTCCACGTCGTGCGTTAAAATCGTTTAATGCACAGCTAGCCATGCATTATCCCTTACATATATATTACATTTATGCACATGTAATTGTGCATTTTTTGCTAAAGCAATAAGCCCCAAGAAGCCGTGGTTTACAGTGAATTTATAACAGCTAAGGGGCGTTGTTAGGCACGACGCGAAGCCTCGGAAACCACGGCTTCACAGGGCTTATTGCTTTTATAAAACGGTTATTTCATATACGTAGTAAGGTTTCACAAAATAAAACAGAGCAAATGAAGTGTAATGATATTAATAAAAACATTATTCTTCCAACAAACAATGTAGTTCCTCAGAATCTGTTGTGGTTGCAATAAAGTGGTTGCCGAGCAACACACCCAAAACGTAAACAAAGGTGTATGTTTGTAGAGTAATAGGTTGTTTGCAATCACGTGATTCTGATGACGCGCGAAATGCAGCTGGAGGGCAGGAAGTGATTTTTCTCTCCATAGAAATCATTAGCAGAAACTCAAAATGCCAGTGTTTTGCGTTGTTTATGGTGTTTGGTTCTGATTGCGCTCATTTTCCTTGTCTTTTATCAACTGCTATTGCTAATGTAAAAGTATTGATATCCGCTAGCGAAATTTGATCATCGTGACAACCTCAGACTCCTGCAGCTCTGTTTGTACCTGAATCGGTTGAATGATCTCACAGAAGATCCGCCGTGCTCCTCAAACCGTGATCTGATCCAGCCTGACGTCAGTCATATGGAGGCCACATTACAGCACCTCTGGGAAACCAGTCCTCCCGTGGGCCCGTCTTTTACATGTACAACGATTGATAGCTTTCCATATAAAACACACACAGTAACAGACAATGACTGAACCAGTCGTTTGTCTTCAACAGAAAGAGGTGTCATGAACAGCAGACAGTTTGAAGACTGTATGGCGTCCATAGTGAGACAAACGGTTTTGTTGTTCTGGTTTCTTTGCTTTGGCCACGTAATCTCTATTATAGACCGTATGAAAAACAGATTTCTTTGGTTTGAATGATCACAATTGTTGGACAGCAGGCAATTAGATGTTTGTGTTCGTAGTTTTACAAACTCTTCAAAATTACTTCTCAACAGTGACTATTAATCATGAAAGTGTTAGACAATGCGTATAACTTATTCAATGAGTTTGGAAAATTACTTTTTAATGAAGTTATTATCTAAATGTAACAAGAAAAGATGCTGTTGCTTAAAATGATACAGAGCAATTATATAATACAACAATAGGCCAAGTGAGGCCATGCATTACAGAGTTTTACTACGGTAAAGGGTGTTCTTAGACAAAGCAGAGTTAATGAATAATTAAATGTATTAGTAATGATGTTCATAATTAATTATATTCAGTATATTTTTTCAGAAATAGAAAAATTGTTTTACAGTATATTTTTATAATTTACTATTTTTATGTATTACATATAATATTTTTCTAGCATATATTGTTAACATTATCATCATTTAAAAAAAAATATATATGCATGTTTATTAAATATTATTATTTTTTACATTTATTATTATTATTATTATTCATGCATTCACTTTTTTCACAATATAAAATTCCTCATACCATGATATGAGCCATCGCCTACTCCTGTCCCATCCTAGAGATCACGTTGATGTTACATCAGTCAAACTCTTGCTCTTGACTTGCGTTTCTTTTGTCAGGACTTTAAACAGCCTGCAGTGGGTTTAATTAATCTGTCAAGCCTTGCACCTTTTAAACTCATGCAAGAGAGATCTGGTTTCTGTATCCTGACACTTTAAAGTGAGGCATTTGACCAGCGTGACACGAAGGGCACAGATACACAAACACAATTGTGCAACTTTTCACATTCCTCGACCGAAAGGCAGAACATGCTGAACGGCTTAAAGCGAGAAACTGTAGAATCGTTGTTATTGCATTACATCCGTTTAAAGCCGCCTCGGATTTCTCCATCACATTCAGTTCTGCGAACCGAATTTAATTTGAAGCAGGGCGTGCGTACGGAGACTTTTACAGGATGACATTTTTGCCCATTGTTGTGTCCCTCGAGGGAAACACTCTACCTTGAACCTGTGATTAGTGTGTCCATTTAATAAGTCATTTGTGTTAAACAGGTGACATTTAAAAACCCACTTCTATTTCAAGTGTAGCAGGCTCCGAATGGCTTTCCGAGCCCTGAAGGCCTCTGCCAGCCGCTTGAAAATGAAGCCGTGTCCAGATAATTCTTTTTTAATATGCTGTCATTAAAGAAAATGGAACATTTATCTTCGCCTCCTCACGTGAACGGCACTTAAACACGCGACGGGAGGAAGGACTCTGAGACTGCAGGAAGACACTGTCTTTTTCTGTATTTGGAATGAATCAGTTTAATCCCAGTTTTCATCAAACTGAGTGCATGTATTTTTAATTTTTAGTTTGTGTAAGTATGTGCTTTATTTGTGGTCACAACTGACCAAAGAGAAACAAAAACTGCTTAGTTGCTTAAAAAGACCTAGTAGAAAGTTGCAAATAAAACTACTTTAAGTCTCTTTTGCTCACTAAGGCTTCATTTCTTTGATCAAAAATACAGTGAAAACAGTAATATTGTGAAATGTTATTTAAAATTACAATAACTGTTTTCTATTTGAATATATTTTAAAATGTAATGTATTGCTGTGATTAAAGCTGAATTTTCAGCATCATTACGCCAGTCTTCAGTGTCACATGATCCTTCAGAAATCATTCTAATATGCTGATTTATTATCAGTGCTGGAAACTGTTGTGCTGCTTAATATTTTTTGGGAACCTGTGATACTTTTTTTCAGGATTCTTTGATGAATAAAAAGTTAAAAAGAAGAGCATTTATTTAAAATAGAAATCTTTTCTAAC
>NW_015632455.1:1893119-1902837 GCF_001515625.1 Sinocyclocheilus rhinocerous
ATTAAGGTTATTAATTAAAATATTATAATAAATAATTAAGATTCTAATATTTTATACAGCAAAGTATGTGTGTGTGTGTGTGTGTGTGTGTGTATATATATATATATATACACACACACACACACACACACACACATACTTTGCTGTATAAAATATTAGAATCTTAATTATTTATTATAATATTTTAATTAATAATCTTAATTACTCTTGCCAAAGTCTCAAATGCTAAATTTAGCTGAAATGTACTTAATAACTTTCTCCCTGTGATAAATTCATAAAGTGTTAAAATGAGGAAAGTTGTACTTTGCACTTTTCCCAAAGAACTTCAAAAACCATATTTTCGTATTTCATATTCAGTTCTGATGGAAGTGAGAAGTGACAGGGGAGCACATCACTGCCAGAGCAGCGGTTTGAAGATCAGAAATGTCATTAATTTTAACATTTTCATATCATGATCTGAGGGCAGATTTATTAGGCGTCATTACCAAATGCTACGAACTTCAGAAAATCAAGTGGTTCTTTATTTGTATATGCTCAAAGTTAATTGACTGCTAGTTATTGGTTCCAAGACATGATCAATGTTTTTACACAGATGTTTCACAAGTTTTCAGTCCCCACAATAAATAAATACATTCCACAGAATAAGAGAATCGCCTAGTGACTGTTTACATAAAATCAATACAGTTCTATATTTACAGATAAACCAGCTCCTGTTAGACTCTTTGGATTTGTGCTTCATAGTTCGTACAATGTAGTCTTACTTTCCCAGCTAATGCAATGCATAAACAATAATCACACACCGCTTTCATTCAAACGTTTCATGCTGAGATAATGTTACATTGTGCCTTAATTGCAGTCTTTATATGTGTACGTGAAATCCAGCAAGCTTTCAAAAGCTGCATTTATCGTTATCAAAGCAAGAGTACTTTGTGCTTTGAGTCCTCGTATTGATTGAAGCGCGCTTGGGAACAACAGCGAAGCCCGGCTCTTTCTTTGAACGCCGTTTGCTTTTGTCACTCCGGCGTTTTGTAGCGTTACATCTTTGAGAATCAGGTTTGACGGAGCGACCGGAGGATACGCGCTACATAAGCGCTCCAGACACCGAGGGAGAACACGAAGTACGTGGATTTCAGATTGATGGGGACGGAGAAAGATGGCTAGGGGAGAGAAACGCCACCAAAGATGAATAGAAAAATTGATGGAGAGATTTACGAGGCGTGTCAAGCGGCCGAACCTTGAGGGAAAGACGGGCAGAAACGGAGCCGGAGGAGGGCCGCTCTCGGCAAGCGTTAACACAGTAGGGAAATGAGAAGTTTGACCTTACATCACTGCCTCATCAGCATGGAGAATATGAGAAACAGCCCGAGGGCGCCGCTGTGCCATCCTGCAAAACAGCCACCCACGCCGCGCATTAGTCTGCTCCACTCACTCTTTCCTAAGCAAAGACTCGGGCCCCGCGGGTGAAGACACACTCGATGCATGCGTTTAAATGATTCTGTCAGCCTGTAGTAAATGTCATCCCCCCCCCCGTAAATACCATAAAGTCTCAGATGCCGGTCCTAAGGTGCGTCCCAAATCGCGTACTTGTGCACTATTCTATGACGTTTTTTAGTATAAATAGTGCGAGTTAGTGCATTTACACTGAAAATTCCAAAAAGAAAAAGTGCACTTTAAATACCCGGGTTTTTTTTTAGTCTCGAGCAAGACTGTACGACATTCACGTTACAGGATTTGACTGATTTTTACGTAGAAAGGGCAACAGCGCACCGCATTAAAAGAAATGATCATTCATGTTTTCATAACCCGCTGGCCAAATTCAGAAACAAAACTAAAATTAAATCATCTTTGAGAGCAAGGGGGCCCCCTGGATCCCTATACAGATCCCCCCGGATCTGTATCACAATATTCTGCCATCATTTATTCCATTATTCAGTTTTTTCTGTAGAACACAAAAGGATTTTTTTTGCAGGATTTTTTTTACTGTTTTAGTCATTTTATGTACATTTTTATTAGTTTGCTTTTTAATATTTCTATTTAGCTTTATTTTTTATTTCAATTTTACTTTTAGTAATTTTATTGCTTAAAATTGTTTTATTTAATTTCCGTTTTTATTTTATTCTGTTTAGTTTATAGATTTTAAGTTTTTCGTCTGATATTTAGTTTTTCATTGTATTTCAGTTAGCATTATTTTGTTTGAGCTTTTTTTCAGTTATTTTATTTTCATTTTATTCAGTTCATAATTTTAGTTTGTTTTTTAAGTTTGTCTTTCGTTTAAGATCATTATATTATTTCAATCAACAAATGATTTTTTTTTTATAGTTTACCAATAATAACATTTTATTTTCGGGGGTTTTTTTCTGTATAATTTTCATGATTTTTTTTTTATCTAATACTGTATTTTATTTAAACTTCATTTTAATTAACAAATGTTTTGAATAGTTAACAGTAATAACACTTATTTTTATTTCAGTTATTTTATTTTCATTTTATTCAGTTTATAATTTTAGTTTGTTTTTTTTAAGTTTGTCTTTCGTTTAAGATTATTATATTATTTCAATCAACAAATGATTTTTTAAAAATAGTTTACCAATAATAAAATTTTATTTTCTGTTTTTTTTTTCTGTATAATTTTCATGATTTTTGTAATCTAATACTGTATTTTATTTAAACTTCATTTTAATTAACAAATGTTTTGAATAGTTAACAGTAATAACACTTATTTTTATTTCAGTTATTTTATTTTCATTTTATTCAGTTCATAATTTTAGTTTGTTTTTTTAAGTTTGCCTTTCGGTTAAGATTATTATATTATTTCAATCAACAAATGACTTAAAAAAAATAGTTTTAGTTAACAATAATATTTTATTTTCTGTATAATTTTCATGATTTTTGTAATCTAACACTGTATTTTATTTAAACTTCATTTTAATTAACAAATGTTTTTAATAGTTAACAGAAATAACACTTATTTTTATTTTATTCAGTTTCTAAGTTTTGTTCAATTTTTTAAGTTTACGTTTTTCATGTAATATTTATATTTTTTTATTTCAGCTTTCAATCAACAAATGATTTATTATTTTAGTTAACAATAATGACACTTCACAGCTCTTTTGCATACAAGAACCATTCACTGGGATTGCAAAAAGAACCAAAACACGTAATGTCCAGTGATCTTTAAGCTGAAGAAGTGTCTGTTCGTGGCTGTTGTGAATGTGTCTGTGTTGGTTTGTGCAGATGTGTCGGGTGAGAGCAGCCAGAGCGGAGGGCAGTTCCAGGGCCGGCCGTCTGAGGTCTGGTCTCAGTGGCAGAGTCAACACCACAGCCAGCAGGGAGGAGACCCGCATCCTCATCCTCATCCTCAGTCCAGCCAGACCGAGGTCTTCCAGGTGAACTCACTATCACTAGCCACATGTCTGCAGTACAGTGTAGAGGTCTCTGACTGACCTGCAAAAGCACAAGCTGCAGTTAACAAAACGAAAGAAACTGAGGATTCAAATAGTTCAAATTAACTTTTACTTTTAGAACACTTTCATTGATATACTTTAAATTCTTGTAATTAATTAATTCATTTATTTATTCATTCTCTGGCTTATTTTTTATTATCATAATTATTTTTTATCAAGTAGTTATTATTAAAGAGTTATTTTAATAGAATATTATTATTATAGAATCTTCTAGAATTTATTCATATTTTGGTTTGCCTATTATTTTTATATTTGCAGTTTTAATTTTAGTTGTAGTATTTTGAAGTTTTTGTAATTTTGCTGTGTTCTTCTTCTTCTTATTATTATTTATATTTCTACTTAGAGTTTTAGTAATTTTAGTACTTGAACATATATTTTATGTCAGTTAGTTGTCAAGGCAGTGTTTCAAATTTTCATTTGTTTTCTAATATTTATTAATTTAATATTTCATATATTAATATTTATATTGTATTTATATTTATTTTCTTGCTAGTATTGATCAAATGTATTGTACCTTAAATGGAAGTCACTTTGGATAAAAGCATCTGTGCATAAATGTAAATTTAATTTCAGCCTTATTTGAAGTTTTAGCTAACAATATCAAAAATTCCTCTGAAATCATATGATTGTTTTGTTTTAGAGACAGAAATTGAAATCATTTTTGGGTGAAAATCATCTCTTCAGTTTGTAGCTCCTAAATCTCATTTGCAGATATGGCGCATCATTGCCGAGCTGTGATAAAAAGCATTTGAGAACGAAATATTTTAATTTCCCACAGACTTTTGAATTATTTGATTCTAGTTCCTTCTCTTAGTCGTGCAAATTAATTTTGTAGCATCTCTTGATGTGAATGAGCTATTATAGTTAGGTTCACAGACACTACTGAACATCTGATTGAACATCACGCTCTGTTTCTGTCCCGCAGGATATGCTGCCGATGCCGGGAGATCCCACTCAAGGAACAACCAATTACAACATCGAAGACTTTGCCGACCTCGGCATGTTCCCGCCGTTCTCGGAGTAATCGGAGACTCTTTTGTTTGTTTTGGTTCGGACTGCAGTATCGTCATCTCACATGTGACACACGTGACGCTGCTGAAACACATTTCTGCATTCACACACACACTTCGCTTAATTCCTCATTCACAAACAAAAGAGCAAAATAAATATGTGACCCTGGAGCACAAAAGCAGTCTTAAGTCGCTGGGGTATATTTGTAGCAATAGCCAAAAATACATTGTATGGGTCAAAATTATCGATTTTTCTTTTATGCCAAAAATCATTAGGATATTAAGTAAAGATCATGTTCCATGAAGATATTTTGTAAATTTCCAACCGTAAATATATCCAAACTTAATGTTTGATTAGTAATATGCATTGCTAAGAACTTCATTTGGACAACTTTAAAGGTGATTTTCTCAATATTTTTATTTTTTTGCACCCTCAGATTCCAGATTTTCAAATAGTTGTATCTCGGCCAAATATTGTCCTATCATAACAAACCATACATCACTGGAAAGCTTATTTATTTGGCTTTCGGGTGGTAATTTCACAATCTCAATTTCGAAAAATTGACCCTTATGACTGGTTTTGTGGTCCAGAGTCACATATATTCCCAGTCTGACGCTCTTCTTCCTCATTTAACCATCATGTGATGATTAACTGCTGCCATTATCACTAAAACAAAATCGCAAAAAGACGCAAACATCATTTTTTTAATCAATTTGCTTTTACAGTCAATTTTGTGAGCAGTAAAAGTGCAAGATTATTTATGCCAAGGTATAATTTACTTATAATAAAGCAGCATCAATAATAAGGCCTAATTTACATAGAAAGCAGGCAAATGAATGTCTGGTTTGGGCGAAATGTGAATATGACGCAGGATTTTTGCGTCAGATTACTGTATGTTAAAGTTACGATTCAGCTGGCAACCTCAAGTCAAGACTGTTCTCACACACACACACACACATGCATAAATATAATGAAGAGATTTCCTTTTTTTGACGTTTTTATCGTACAGAAGTATTTTTACGATCTTTCGTGACGCGAAGGATTGTTTTCTTCACGTGTTGCACCTCATTTTTCGTTGCGATATTTTTACGCTTACCATGTAAAATGTAGTCTATGTAGTGATGTCTATAACCTAGCTTAACTAATAATAAATGTAGACGGATGTAAAGACAAAAACGGTATTTGATTTGAATTGAAGTTTTTAATTTGCAATTTTTTTTTACTTTCACTTTTCTTACGAAAACACTAGCAACAGTGTCACTTTGTGAAGTAATCGACACCAGCCTCATATGAGCAGATGCAGCGTAAATATCAAGCATTTCGCGGTGTTCATTGTAATCTTTGTGGCAGCTGCGATTCTTACTATTAACTTTTGGACTAATAACGTGGAAACTCGATCATGCCACAACTCTGGACTGATGGAGAGACCTTGACGTGAAACCTTTTTGGAAATCAAATGGATGTTTAATGTAAATAATGTGATTTTTATGTCGGACCATGGTTTATTTCACATACAGCTATATATACTTGTGTAGGTTTAATATCATTGTGTGCAATGTGAGTGCATATTTAACTCTCGGTACTTAGTTAGCCTGTCCATTGAACAATGAGTTTAGGATTGTGTAAATGTGTTCCGTTATTTTTGTGTAACTTTATGACGAGAAATTGTGCTCGTGACAATAAATTCTCATTGAATATGTGGATTTCAATCAAACTGAGCGAGCTGTATTCATTGGGCTGCTAAATCGACACATTAACCTGCTAATATGACATAGTAATAGCCCTAGTAAAAAAATAATATATTTAAAAATACATTTCATACTAAGTATAGTTCAAATCTATTAATATATTTACTGACATATCGCTCAAGAGTTACTGATATAAAAATTATAATTAAACTTTATTTGGAGTATCACTTGTGTACAATGCACATTTCTTAATATTAAGTCTAAAATGTGTTTTGATGTCATTATTGATGAGGATTGCATGATCTTTGAATAAGTATACTTGCAATAGTTCAACTTTAGCACAAACAAATATACTACAGTATATTTTTAGTTGGACTTCAGCACTACTTCCACACAATTAAAGGGCATTCAGCACAAAATTAGGTGTTCCAATTTAGCAGACTTTTAAGTATACTAGTTTAGTTTACCAAAACTACAGTTGCAGGGTATTTTTATTAAGAACATAAATATGTAAATATATGTGTAGTATACTTAGCATGACATAAAAGTATTTCAAATACATTTTAGTATATTTATTTTTCACTAGGGAATTTCATGAATTTTGGTGAATATTTTTCATTTAGGGTCTTCAATGTGCATGAAACGTTTCAACATACACATACAGTAGATGTGTTTTGGAAAGGTTATCCATTTTGATTTCATGTCGACTACTTCCAAAAAAATTCAAGTTAATTCTCATTTTACCTATAATGGAAAACTACATGCAGCAATCGTAGAGTTACATGCAGCATATTATATGGTCTGTATACATACAAATTTATTGCTGCTCCAAGAAACATCAGTGGACAGATTGAGACTTGCTGCCGGTTAATGTATGCTTCCTTATCCCTCTTGTTTAGGTTGTTGGTCAGGGAACAGGAAGGGATTTTACCACAGGGATTACTCATAAACACCAGAAGACACTAAATATGCTTTCTGAATTCATTTGGACGTTCAAACTACACAGAAGAAGAGTGAAGGCCTTTGATTCTGTGGTCTGCTCTGACCTCATTTATACAGTATTTCCTAAACTCTGTCCTTATTATTGCCTTCAGGTCATCCTGGGAAATTGCTGCTTGACTTTTTGTTGTAATGAAAATATAAGTTCGTAAATGATTTAGATTTATGTGGAGCAATTTCCTGGTTTTTTTTCTTTCTTTTTTTTTTTTTGCTGGTATTTATTCATAATTTGAGTTAGCTTTTATTTGATATTTTTTAAGATTGTAGTCATTTTGTAAAGTGCTTTTGTCATTGCTATTAGTTTTTGTTTAATATTTTTATTTAGCTTGAATTTCTTTTTTTCTTTTTGTTTTTTACTTTAGAACTTTAACCAAACTTATTTCAATTATTTACGGTTTTTTGTTTGTTTTTCTTTTGATCAAATATTTATATTTTACATTTTTATACATTAATTCAATTAACTTTCAATAGTTTTAGTTTTAGTTATTAAGTAATTAACACTGGAGAAAGCAATATTACACATAGAGATATTTTACATATTTTAGCTGAAGAAATGATTTGAAGTTAAAAACATCTAAATATGGATTTTTTTTTCTCTTACAAACACCAGTTTTTTGCTTCCCAACATGTTAATGGATGGACTGGACTGGAGTGGTGTGGATTACTTGTGGATTATTGTGATATGTTTTTATCAGCTGTTTGGACTCTCATTCTGACGGCACCCATTCACTGCAGAGCATCCATTGGTGAGCAAGTGATGTAATGCTACATTTCTCCAAATCTGTTCCCATGAAGAAACAAAAACTCATCTAAAATGGCCTGAGGATAAGTACAATTTTCAGCAAATTGTCGCAAAAAAAAGCAAGTTGCAGTTATGTAATATGGTATGTTGTAACCCATGTGGTAACATTCAGACACGCTCATCTTGTATATGACCGTTCTGACATGACCTGAAGATAGCAAGTCATTTTTTCCGGAGGGTTTTGTTCTATGTGCATGTGAGCGCCTCGAGAGACCCTATCAGCTTGTCGTATAATTGCATTTCTGTACACTGTCAAAAATGTTCACATTAAGTACCTTCTGGTTGAAGCATGACATGACTTGACTGGCTAGAAGCGTAAACATCAGATCCGTTAAATCACATTCATTGCGTGCCTCTCGGTTTAATGCAGAAGTTCTTTTCAGATGTCTGCAGCATTCCACAGGATCTTGATGCTGTTTGATTAGACGGTCTAAACGCTCGCATGACAGCTCAGATGTTTAGTAGAGAAACCTGAGATGTTTTGCAGATGTCAACCGCATCAAGTCTGGCTGCATTCACTGTCATTCCTGCATGTTTTCATTGATGTTTTGTAACAGCATGATACGTTTTCTTGAACTAATGGGATTCACTGTAAAAAAAAAACTAAAAAAAAACAGTAGGTCTTGTAAATAATGATGAAGATAACTGAGGTTCCCTTTCAGTCGGTCACTACGAGTCACGTCGTGACCGACGAATTGGGATCTCGCTTCGAGAGACCAATCTACTTCGAGTGTAACTAAACGAGCCAATGCACATTGGCATGCAATTATTGCATCCAGCTGCTGCTGATCACAGCGTGAGCATAAAAGGCAGCCGGTGCAATGCATACCAGCTTTTCGCTTTGGATCCGAGCGACAACATTGTTTTGCTCCATCCAAGTGTCTTCAGTGAGCTACGAGTTCAACGCGCTCTTGGAAGCTTCTGGTGTTGGCGGACGGCGCTTCAGCGGTGGTCGTTCCTGTGTCGAGTTGCGCACTTCAGGCTGCACTACCCCCTGTTGTGCTGCAAGCGGCCATTTCCCCTGTGCGCCTCGGCACTAAAAAAGCATTTCCCTGAAAGAGCAATTTCTCTAAAAGAGCTCCACGGATGTGTCTTTGTAAAGACGACGGATCGTCTTTTTAAAGATGCAGTTTCACCCGTGTGTGTCTGGATGCAATCGTTACCTGGTGCCGGGTGATGGTCACGATCGCTGCCTCACGTGTCTGGGCATGAAGCACGCTGAGGTGGCGTTCGCGGATGAGTCATGTTCCCATTGTGGGAAGATGACCATCTCAGAGCTGCGGGCCAGGCTCTGTTTTCTCCAGGGGGGCGGAGCTCCGTTACCTCTGCCGCGATCTACTGTTCGTCCTGGCGGCAGCCAGGCGTGGACTACTTCGGGCAGTAGCACGGGCGGTCGTTACAGTGGTGGCAAACCACTCAGGGAACCAACTTTCGGGGGACCATCGCTCCTCTAGCGCTTCGCAACCAGTTGAGCCGCCAAAGGAACGCGCTGGGCCCTCTTCAAAGAGCGTACCAGTGGTATCCTTCGGTGCTCCCCCCGACGACCGGATCGATCACTGCATCGGAGGGAGAGCTCTCTGGAGAGGAAGATTCGGCTGCGTTGCCGCCCTCCGGGACAGTGGCAACGCCTGAATCGGATCCAGAGATGTCGGCTATGCTTTCCCAGCACCCGGTACAGTGACCGTTGCGTACATCAACCGACAAGGTGGTCTGCGCTCCCGTCGCATGTCGCAACTCGCCCGCCACCTCCTCCT
>NW_015632455.1:1903241-1918036 GCF_001515625.1 Sinocyclocheilus rhinocerous
TCACCGGCTCGGCTCCTCAGCGAAAACCTGGTATGCATTGCACCGGCTGCCTTTTTATGCTCATGCTGTGATCAGCGGCAGCTGGATGCAATAATTGCATGCCAATGTGCGTTGGCTCATTTAGTTACACTCGAAGTAGATTGGTCTCAAGAAACGAGATCCCAATTCGTCTGTCACGACGTGATGACTCCGTTCCCTCCTTCAGGGAACGAGGGTTACATACGTAACAGAGACGATTTACCCGAAAACCATGTTAGAAAGAAACAAATCCATCGTTAAGGCATTTTAACATTAAACCATCGCTTCAGACCAATATATGAATCCATAATCCGTAATAACGCTTTCTTCAGTGAAGACGTCCATCTCCTGTTGTCGTCTCACATCAAAATCCACCAACATATTTGTTTAGAACTGTTTTGGACTGTTTCTGCTTTTTTTTCCCGCAAATTTCTCTCCTAATATGAACAAGACAACCTTTTTTACAGGAGAAAGCAAAATTACGGATCGAGGAAGCAATGGTTTGAAGTTAAAAACATCTTATGTATTTGTTCCTTACAAACATGCAGCTTTTCACTTTATAAGATGTTAACCTATGGACTGGAGTGGTGTGGATTACTTGTGGATTATTGTGATGTTTTTATCAGCTGTTTGGACTCTCATTCTGACGGCACCCATTCACTGCAGAGCATCCATTGGTGAGCAAGTGATGTAATGCGCATTTCTCCAAATCTGTTCCCATGAAGAAACAAACTCATCTACATCTTGAGGGTTGTGGGTGATTACATTTTCAGCAAATTTTCATTTTTGAGTGAACTATTCCTTTAACTCTATTAATTTGACACAATTTAAGAACTTCTTAGACTGAAATCATCTTAAGTTAAGTGAATGCAATGCAAGATGAATTCAACTAAAAAAAAAAAAAAGCAATGCAAAAGGTTGTCATCCTTTGTTATAGTTCTGAATAATTGTAAACACTTTTGACATAGCAAACGTTTCATTCCCCATCTCACAGGCCTGCAGCTATGCAATCAAACCCTGTTTTTGTTTTGGAACGCTACCAGTGCGTTTATTTAATGTTGCGTGCACTATACACTGTCATATCTGACAGGATCAGGTCAGGCCCTGTTGGGTTTTGCAATAAAACCATTAACAGGTTTTGAGTGACAAATAAAAACGCGACTTTCTGCCCTGCTGTTTTCAGGTGTGTTTTCAGTTGAATTGCTTCATATGATGTGGAAAAGAAGATGGTATGGATCGCTCTGTCAGATTAACAGGTAAGCATCATTCTGGCCAACTTTGAGTGTCTGTCATGTTCAGGCTGTTAGATTTCCCATTCACCTCAATGGGAGTTTCTCTTCTCTGTTGGCGCTGCTGGATGCAGGATGCTCCTGCTGTCTGAACTCACTGGAAAACTGACGTCATGACAGCAGCACTGGCTAATGGCACCACATTCCCAAAGCCTTCACTAGTGACAATCCTGAGCTGTGACATCAAAGACAGAAAGATCAGTCCATTTCAAGCTGTTAATGCTTATATCTGTCCTTTGGATGTTCATTTATTTAACATCCTGACTAATTTGATTATGATTTAAGATACTATCAGTGTTGTAGTTTCAACTTTGTTTAATATATTTTGCCACTCAAAAAATGCTGAAGCTTAAATTTAAGATTTATGTATTTGAATTGCATATAAAATTTCCATTCCTTTAGGTGACATAGTTTTAACATAAATTAGTAAACTTAATGTGATGCATATATGTCAACCGAAACCGCTAAGAAACAGGTCAGCTTCCTACATAGGAAGCATTCAATTGTATGCTCAGTATTAAATTATACTGCCTTCTTCTTTTGGGCAAATTCTAAAGTGACAAAGAGATGCTATACGTTCTTTTTTTTTTTTATTATGGAGGCCCATGAAAAATCAAATGCACTTAATCCTGTCATTAGTTCTCCAGTGCTTTGGGAAGTCAGAAACTCCCAACTTCATTAGAGGGGAACAAGCTCAATCTTGGTTCCGATAAGATTCCCAGAATCTCCACAGGACCTCAGTTAAGTTCCGTGTAATGTGAGATGGTTTCTGGTTCCTCTTGAATGTAGGCTGACACTCTTTACCTTCCAAAATGAAACTGTGGTGTTGGTGATCATTAGCTACGAGAAGCTCCCTTGGGCGAAACTTCTTTGAGGTTCCTCCACAATGTTTCCAGCTAAAACTCTTAAGAAGACATCAATTACTCGGATGACCCGAGGCGAAGCTGTGATGGACACGTCGATGAAGATATTTTGACAACCTCCTCCGCCTTCAAACCATTCGAAGAGAGGGCAGCTGGCCCCTGAAAATGTTTCTTTACTTTGAATGCGGTGTGATGGTGTAACAAACAATAAATCCATTCCTTTTCTCTGAATGTTAGACAAGAAAACTGAAGTTTTGACATAATTGTAATGTGTCTTCTTTTCTATTATTTTGGTTGTTTGTTTTTCTGCCCACGTTTGTGGGTTTATGTGATCGTACAAGAACGTTTAAAAAAGAACTCAAGGTACTATTATGCAAATACTGTCAGGTTTTTCTATGCGTGACTCGCAGTGTTTGAATCCGTAAATAAGTTTAATAAAAGATTGACAGGTGGTCTTTTAACATTAGCTTCTGTATAAACTGAGGATGAACTGATGTTTTGTGTGGTAACAAGAAGAATAAGAATATCTTTTCTACATGTTCTTGCATATGTAATTGAATAATTGGGTACATTTACATGCACTAATTTTTGGCAATCTGAATCCAATTATAACTACTAAAAATAAAACATACATTGTTTAAATGGACCCTAAACTTAGAAATCAGATTCACGTATCCACCTTATTTCTCCCGTATAAGAGCGATTCGTAAATTTAATGTGTCTGGCTTCCAGCTATTTCCAGCTGTACAAAACAGTTCATTTTGCTGCTTGATATTGCAAATTGGCCATATTACCATATTATTTTAATGCATTATCTTAATTATGAACAAACTGGTTGGTAGTGCAAACCAGTTTACCATTTACTGTAGTTTGTTATTTCTCTCGTTATTTATTTCCCAACCCGTTCTCATCAATCTGCGTATAAATAACACGACTTTACACTTTCCAACTGTGTGTAATGCATACGCCAAATGCCAATTTTATGTGCATATGATACGCCAATCCTTCCCATTAACTTCGGTGGAGAGCAGATGCGTACAAATACCACGCAGCATCTTCTCCGGCAGTGATGTCACCAGCGAGGCTCAGGTCACCCAGTTCACCTGACATCCAAACCTTGAAACCGATAAGTAAGGGCAACAATCTTTTTTTTGTAATGAGATCTCGGGGTTAACGGTATTATTTTAATTATTTCAGTGTTCATCACGTTACATGGGGCCATGTGTTAAAATGGCAGCGTATGCGTTCAAATTAGTTGTTAGTGGAACAGTGGGCTGCTCAGTTAGCACAGCTGCTAGCCTACCATTGACATTAGCCTAAGCTAACTTCTACTGTATATAGACCTCCTATTGCAGTTAAATAAATAAAACCGTTTTTAATCATGTTGTGACATGTCTCTTTAGCTTTTAGACATGGCTGATTACAGCACAACAAATCAACAAACCCAGTATCGCGTGATAAGCGTGATCATGTAAAAAGTTCACACATTTACCATATTTTTACCATAGTAACTGTTGCTTGACCATGTCATGTGTAGCCAATGCACGATAACCACAACACTTACTATGGGTTTACCACAGTAACCATAGTTTTACTGTGGTATTTGTAGTTAAAGCACAATAACCACAACACTTACTATGGGTTTACCTCAGTAATCGTAGTTTTACTGTGGTATTTGTAGTTACTAAAGCACAATAACCACAACACTTACTATGGGTTTACCTCAGTAATCGTAGTTTTACTGTGGTATTTGTAGTTACTAAAGCACAATAACCACAACACTTACTATGGGTTTACCTCAGTAATCGTAGTTTTACTGTGGTATTTGTAGTTACTAAAGCACAATAACCACAACACTTACTATGGGTTTACCTCAGTAATCGTAGTTTTACTGTGGTATTTGTAGTTACTAAAGCACAATAACCACAACACTTACTATGGGTTTACCTCAGTAATCGTAGTTTTACTGTGGTATTTGTAGTTACTAAAGCACAATAACCACAACACTTACTATGGGTTTACCTCAGTAATCGTAGTTTTACTGTGGTATTTGTAGTTACTAAAGCACAATAACCACAACACTTACTATGGGTTTACCTCAGTAATCGTAGTTTTACTGTGGTATTTGTAGTTACTAAAGCACAATAACCACAACACTTACTATGGGTTTACCTCAGTAATCGTAGTTTTACTGTGGTATTTGTAGTTACTAAAGCACAATAACCACAACACTTACTATGGGTTTACCTCAGTAATCGTAGTTTTACTGTGGTATTTGTAGTTACTAAAGCACAATAACCACAACACTTACTATGGGTTTACCTCAGTAATCGTAGTTTTACTGTGGTATTTGTAGTTACTAAAGCACAATAACCACAACACTTACTATGGGTTTACCTCAGTAATCGTAGTTTTACTGTGGTATTTGTAGTTACTAAAGCACAATAACCACAACACTTACTATGGGTTTACCTCAGTAATCGTAGTTTTACTGTGGTATTTGTAGTTACTAAAGCACAATAACCACAACACTTACTATGGGTTTACCTCAGTAATCGTAGTTTTACTGTGGTATTTGTAGTTACTAAAGCACAATAACCACAACACTTACTATGGGTTTACCTCAGTAATCGTAGTTTTACTGTGGTATTTGTAGTTACTAAAGCACAATAACCACAACACTTACTATGGGTTTACCTCAGTAATCGTAGTTTTACTGTGGTATTTGTAGTTACTAAAGCACAATAACCACAACACTTACTATGGGTTTACCTCACTAATCGTAGTTTTACTGTGATATTTGTAGTTACTAAAGCACAATAACCACAACATTTACTATGCGCAGGGCCGCATTCTTACTGGGCCCTGGGGCTATGATTTACTGCAGGGCCCCCTATTACAAATTTAATATATATATAGCTTTAAATAGGATTTTTGTCCTATCAAAATTTTGATGCATTCAAATTTCATAATTCTTGTTACCAATTTCAATATTTTAAAAAATTAAATTAAAATAAAAAATACTAGCCTAAGTAAAAACAAGTTTATTTATAAGACAAGTAAACAGCCACAAATTACGAAAAAAAAAATAGGCCTACTTGAAACACTTAAAGCACTGAATAATAAATTATATTGTATAAAATAAATGCTGTGGTATTTGTAGTTACTAAAGCACAATAGCCACAACACTTACTATGGGTTTACCACAGTAATCGTAGTTTTATGATGGGTGTGTTGGCTGGGTAAATTACAGTAGCCTGCTTGTGAAAATGTTAATGATTACAAAGGGGGGTTACATCTGAATATTTTCCCACACATACAGATTTGATTGTTTTCTTTCCCAAATTGCATTGACTGCACTAAAATATGTTTCAGGAGTTTAAGACACAGGACACATGGTCATTTGATAACGTTTTATTTCCTATTTGGTTTTATGTATATGATTTTAAATCTGTATTTAACCTCAGAACGATCTCAAAGTAAAATGAGGTGCTAAAGTCTGATTTTATGGTGGCTGTACTTTAAAATGAAATTATTATCTTAATTCAAGTGATGAAGGATTTTGAAAGTCTGACAGTAATCAGTGTTGAGTTCTACTGTAAGGTTAACACTGCCTGCTTTAAATATTTGAAAGCAGTTTTAAATATTACAGAAAAGTAATCAAATGTAATCAGTTATATTACTTGAATAAAGTAATTGAAATAGTTACACTACTTATTACATTTTAAATACGGTGACTTAATCTGTAACCTATTACAATTCCAAAGTAACCTTCCCAACACTGGCTGACATAGCCTATCTGTCAGACGAGCTCTTTAGCATATAATTAGTAAATATTAACTCCTATTCAATCTCCTCCACTGATCTGTTCGTAGGATGTAAAACATGTAAACATACGCATCACGGTATTGTTCCCGATTTTTTTTTTCAGATTGCGAAAACGGTCGAATTCAAGCGTTTACATGATTCATGTTTCGTTTTTACAGTTACTGTACTCTAAAGTCATTTTTGGAAACCTTGTCTGATTTTCAAAACCTACATAGTTGCTGAAATCTGCAAATATAGTTAGTTTTCCCACCATCCCAATGACTGCAAGTGTATGCAAACCCTAAACATTAGCACACCAAGTCACAGTTTGCAAACATGTCTGCTTTCAATTCCCCCCAAACAGCAGCCCACGGCGCTTTCAAAGCTAACAACCCAATCCTGGGTGAGGGATTGCTCACTTCTTATATAAATATTGTTATTGTGTTCAGAGAGCTTTCCAAAGCCATCTAATGGTTCTTCCATGACCGTATCAGCTAAAAGCTGTTTCCAGACACATCTCATCGGTCGGGGCATGACGTGATGGACCAGTTCTCTAGCCGACTTCACCTGGTAAAAACCAGCCGTAACAGTTACAGAAAACAAAACCCGGAGCATTCCAAACGTTGCTAACATAAGCTTCCAGTCAGTTGCTGTCCATTTGAGTAAATCTTTTTTTTTACTGCACCATCTGGAGAATTTCGCCACTATCTCGTTCTATTAGCGTACGAGGGAGAGTGTATAGTGAGCGCAGAGAACATTCCCCATGCACTGCGATGAGTGATCCGGATATTGTTGTAGAGTTTGGAGCCAAAACTTCAGATCCTGCTGGGATACCGTGGGAATGCCCAGGCAGGAGTGATGAGGCAGGGGGCTGATGCATGGTGGGAAAGTAACAGGAAAAACAGTCCTGTGACATCACTGTGTTTATTTCCCCTAAATGTTATTCTCCTGTGCATTGGTGTGTCATTGGTTTCTGATTAAAAATCCATTGTCTTCATTATCCCATGTATGCTGATGTTATGACTTAGACAAACAATGACAGTTTACCAGAATAGTTCTGTCATTATCTAGTCACCCTCGTGTCTTGTAAAGCTCACAAATCGAGGTAGAATTTAGACACGTTGCTCAAGGTTTGACGTCACCGATGCCAAACACCATCAGTGTTTCGTAAATGTCATTTGAGAGCTGCAGCAGCGGGGAAGATTTTCATCCTGATTTGTTTTTATTTTCATTGTGTAACATTTATTTAAAAGTTTCTCTCACGGTCCAGACATTAAACAACGTTACTTTATCTAAATCCACAGCCGTAATATCTCATGAAGATTTTTATGTGTAAATTCAGCTGCAGACAATGCATCATAGAAAGACAACATTCATTGTGTGTGTGTGTTTGTGTGTGTATATATATATATATATATACATACAGGTGCATCTCAATAAATTAGAATGTCGTGGAAAACGTGGAAAATATTAAAAGCAAACAAGCAAGCCCAGCCCAGATTTAAAAAGTAACGCAAAAGTAACGTAACGCATTACTTTCAATCAAAAGTAACTAAGTAACTTAGTTACTTTTTTAAGGAAGTAACACAATATTGTAATGCATTACTTAACTTATCTTTCCCCAACACTGTATGTATATACATACATTCATATATATATATATATATATATATATATATACAAAATCTCTTTATGGAACATGATGAAAAATCGATAATTTTGACCCATACATTGTTGGCTATTGCTACAAATATACCCATGATACTTATGACTGGTTTTGTGCTCCAGGGTCACATATATATAAAATGTAAATAATATAGCATTTTTTTCCACATGGCTCTAATGAGAATGAATTGCATTGCATTGCTTTCATTATGCTTATTTATATATATTTTTATACATTATGCTTATTTATATATATTATATATGTATTTATTTACTGACAGATATACTCACCATCCATATCCATATAAACAATGTTAAATGAAGTCAAAACATGACCTGTTCCCTGTCGATACTTCACTCGTACTGCGTCTGTTTATGACGCTTGGGGAAAACTCCTTTTTCTTTGATGACTGAAGCCTTTCAATAATGCAGTGTAACTGCACGGCCATTGGTTCGTGCAGTGAATAAAAAATGAACCAATGGCTCAGCAGCGGAGCCTAACCCTACGAGACTACGAAGCCTTCGCCGTGATCAAGCCTCACAGCTGATCGAGAGACCCCTTCCTGCTTGGTAATTCTCGTTGCTTCACGCCGCCCTCGCGCTGCAGCAGTGATGGTCTCCGGTTCCCTGCCGCTATCCGGCGACATAAAAGAGCGAATTTCAGAGCAAATTTTCGGTGTTGTTTCAAATGCCGCGCCAATTACTGTCGCTCGTGCAGGGCCCCCCTGCACGCCGCTGACGGTCACGGCGAGTGTGTTTCATGCTTGGGCGCCGCCCACGCTGAAGCCGCACTCATTGAGACGGGTCATTCTGACCCAGTCAGAGGACAAGCTACTATCTCACAGATCCCTCCTCCTCAGCCACTTAGAATGCCTGGGACTCAGGGTCAATTTTGCCAAGAGCGCGCTGTCCCCCAGCCAATGGATTTCGTTCCTGGGAACAGTTTTAGACTCAGCCCAGATGAGGGAGGTAGCCGCGCCAGAACGAGCGTTGGTCATTCAGCAGCTCGCGGCCTCATTCAGAGTTGGACCCTCTCGCCCCCTCAAGGTGTTTCAGAGGATGCTAGGCCTCATGGCCTCGGTGTCTCCGGTACTACAGTTGGGCCTGCTCCGCATGCGGCCCCTTCAGTATTGACTGAAAGCACGAGTTCCATCTGGGACGCCAGGCGACCGGGCCTGTGTATCAGTCCTGGCCCCTTGGAAATATCCTCGTTGGATGGAACGGGGCGTGCCCCTGGGAATGGTCTGCAGAAGGAAGGTAGTCTCAACAGATGCCTCCAACACGGGTTGGGGAGTGCTGTGCGATGGCAAGCCAGCGTTCGGCCACTGGTCGCAAGAGGAAGGCCGGCTTCATAGAGCTGTGCCGGCTGCTCTCGACAGCCCTGTGGCCCATTCCCCTGAGATGGGACCTCCTCTCTCAGGCGAACGGAACGATATGGCACCCCCAGCCTGAGCTGTGGGCTCTACAGCTTTGGCCTCTCGATGGGAGCTTGTGAACCTCCCCGAGAACGTGATAAACACAATCTCTCAGGCTAGAGCGACGTCTACAAGATGCCTCTACGCCCTTAAATGGTCTGTCTTCTCTGCCTGGTGTACAGCCCGCGGCGCAGACCCAATCTCATGCGACATTTCTCTGGTATTGTCCTTCCTGCAAGAGCTGTTGGATAAGGGCCGTTCCCCTTTCACGCTCAAGGTCTATGTAGCAGCCATAGCTGCTTCTCATGTTCCTATAGCTGGCCAATCGTTGGGCAGGAACAACTTGGTTGTTCATTTTCTGAAGGGGTCTAGAAGGCTCAACCCGCCTTGCCCCATCACTGCCCACGGTGTTGAGGGCTCTGAAGAGCCCTCCATTTGCCCAACCTCCTCCTTTACGCTTTTCCCCCGATCGCTCTGATCCCACAGGTGATCAGGCGAGTCAGGGAACAGAGACGCAAGGTGCTGTTGGTGGCCCCGCTCTGGAGGAACCAGCACTGGTTTGTAGAGCTGTGCCGGCTGCTCTCGACAGCCCTGTGGCCCATTCCCCTGAGATGGGACCTCCTCTCTCAGGCGAACGGAACGATATGGCACCCCCAGCCTGAGCTGTGGGCTCTACACCTTTGGCCTCTCGATGGGAGCTTGCGAACCTCCCCGAGAACGTGCTAAACACAATCTCTCAGGCTAGAGCACCGTCTACAAGACGCCTCGAGCTGTGGGCTCTGCACCTTTGGCCTCTCGATGGGAGCTTGCAAACCTCCCCGAGAACGTGCTAAACACAATCTCTCAGGCTAGAGCGCCGTCTACAAGATGCCTCTACGCCCTTAAATGGTCTGTCTTCTCTGCCTGGTGTACAGCCCGCGGCGCAGACCCAATCTCATGCGACATTTCTCTGGTATTGTCCTTCCTGCAAGAGCTGTTGGATAAGGGCCGTTCCCCTTTCACGCTCAAGGTCTATGTAGCAGCCATAGCTGCTTCTCATGTTCCTATAGCTGGCCAATCGTTGGGCAGGAACAACTTGGTTGTTCATTTTCTGAAGGGGTCCAGAAGGCTCAACCCGCCTCACCCCATCACTGTACCTACATGGGATCTGCCCACGGTGTTGAGGGGTTCTGAAGAGCCCTCCTTTTGAGCTGCTACAGTCCATTGACCTTCGTCCCCTGACGCTTAAGACTGCTCTGCTTCTAGCATTAGCATCGGTAAAGCGTATGGGAGATCTGCAGGCGCTATCAGTGAGCCCCACCTGCCTCGAGTTCAGGCCCAACGACTCTAAGGTTGTCCTGAAACCAAGGCATGGTTATGTACCTAAAGTGCTCTCTACTCCATTTAAAGCACAGTTAATAACTCTATCGGTGCTTCCTCCTTCGGAGCAAGACCAAAAGTTGAACTTACTCTGTCCCGTCAGGGCATTGAAAGTCTATGTTGAGCATTCCGCCCCGTTCAGGCGGTCGGATCAGCTGTTCGTATGCTTCGGTGGCCGCACCAAGGGTTGTCCGGTTACGAAGCAGAGACTTTCCAAATGGATAATCGACGTTATAATGCTAGCATACTCTTCTTTGGGCCTTCAATGCCCCATGGGAGTAAGAGCCCACTCAACTAGAGGCGTTGCCTCTTCCTGGGCTTGGTCTAGTGGTGTGTCCTTTGCAGAAATTTGTGCGGCGGCCGGCTGGGCCTCGCCGACCACATTTGCCAGATTCTATAGTCTGGACATCCCAGCCTTACAGGCGTGGGTCCTTTCTGCATAGCAGGGCACTCTGTCACATGACAACCAGTGCTTGGCGTTTGCCTCCTTCATGTACGCTCTTGGCCCTCAGTGAGTTCCGAGGCTGTACTGAATTATTTTGGGACGATGATACAAGGCTGGGCCGACCTCTCTGAGTTTAGCCCTACTGCCTTTTGTGGGGCTTCCCTGTCATCCTGAAGCCGAGGCATGGTTATGTACCTAAAGTGTAAAATAGTTTGGCCCTATCGCCTCCTGCGGGACTTCCCTGCAAAATACTTGGTCCCTCTGGGCCCCCTTGGGTGCTTAAGGCAAGTTCAAGTATTAGTCGTTCCTCTAGCATAGCACAGCGGGATTGTACTGGTTCCCCAAGCGTCTTAAACAGACGCAGTACGAGTGAAGTATCGATAGGGAACGTACTCGGTTACTAACGTAACTTCGGTTCCCTGAGATACGGAACGAGTACTGCGTACTTTAACGTGCTATGTAGTTGCACGACTCGCTCGTCGCTTCAGCCGAAGTAACCTGAGGATCCTATGGCGATGTGCTGCTTATATAGCCAGATGGCCCCGCCCATTCTGGCGGGCTTTGGCTCTTCATTTTTTATTCACTGCACGAACCAATGGCCGTGCAGTTACACTGCGTTATTGAAAGGCTTCAGTCATCGGATAAAAAGGAGTTTTCCCCAAGCGTCTTAAACAGACACAGTACTCGTTCCGTATCTCAGGGAACCGAGGTTACGTTAGTAACCGAGTATGTTTTTTTTTTTGCAGGATGGTTATATTTTTTTTCATGTTCCCTATTTTCCAACATTATGGACCCAATTTTCATATAATGAGATACTTGAGTGTGGCAGTGACTGAAATTACCTGTAGTGATTGTTTCAGGAAAATGCATGTTATGACTGAAGTGTAATATATTTGTTTTTCCTATTTTTGATCTGCAAGTTTCCAGCTCTCACAACAACGCTGCTGTCTGGCGCATTAAAACCCAATCCTGTGAGGTTCACATGATCCTGATAATATTGGTTCAAAACCTGAGTGTGATGTGCTCAGGTCTCCTGAGATCAGAGGAGTCAATGCCCAGAATCCAGCTGTCTGCTCTTTCATTCAGACACATGTACAGCCCTGCAGACACAAAACTCCACAACCAACAGCTGAAAAGTGAGCAGACTTTGGTGTTTTACCAACATTGTGTTTGGAAGGACTTGCAGAAAATGTCTGGTATCGCAGCTATTTGAGGAAATTGCTTTGCATCCTTCAGAAAGTTCAGAGAGGACAGCTGCCGAATGCACATTGAATATTTTGTGATGGCATGCCAAACAACAGGCCAATTTTATCAATGTACCGTGAGAAAACTGATAACTGATTTCACACCATTCTTATTCTATTGAAGAAAAATGTACCCAAAAAAGAAAATTTGCTGAAAATATACTCACGGTCAGGCCTTCCAAGATGTAGATGAGTTTGTTTCTTCATCAGATTTGGAGAAATGTAGCATTACATCACTTGCTCAGCAATGGATCCTCGGCAGTGAATGGGTGCCGTCAGAATGAGAGTCCAAACAGCTGATAAAAACATCACAATAATCCACAAGCAATCCACACCACTCCAGTCCATCAATTAACATCTTGTGAAGTGAAAAGCTGCGTGTTTGTGAGGAACAAATCCATCATTAGCACATCTTAAATTTAAACTGTTTCTTCTGGCCAACATATGAATCCATAACCCATAATAACACTTCCTCCAGTGATTAAATCCATTCTCTGTTGTCACATCACAGTTCATGACATATTTGTTTAGAACTGTTTACACTATTTTCATTTATAAATGGTGCGTGATCTGTGCATATTTCTCTCCTCATTCAGACAAGACATATCATGGATAAAGAACAAGTTTGAAGTTAAAAACGGCTTAATTATGGATTTTAGTTTTTTACAAACATGCAGCTTTTCGCTTCACATAACATTAATTTATGTACTGGAGTGGTGTGGATTACTTGTGGATTATTGTGATGTTTTTATCAGCTGTTTGGACTCTCATTCTGACGGCACCCATTCAGGATCCATTGGTGAGCAAGTGATGCAATGCTACATTTATCCAAATCTGTTCTGATGAAGAAAGAAACTCATTTACTTCTTGGATGGGCTGACGGTGAGTATTTTTGGCTGAACTATTCCTATAATTAAATCATTTTAAATAATCCACTAACAGGTTAAATTGCTGTGCTTAAACCACTTATTTAAAGACTCCCGAATTCCAGAAAACATAATCTTCATTGCATTGATAACACAGCATGGTGCATATGGTGATGGAGATACAGCATGTGGGTGAAGCCACGCTGAACGAAGCACACAGTGAGACCTGCTCTTTTGACCACAGGTCTGTTTTTTCCATAAATAATGAAAGCTATGCACAAGAAAAATGGGTGCACCTTATCTCCTCGAAAATATAAAACGCAGATGGAGCCAGAGCAATCAGCACCCAGTGCATTTCCCATGCATCCACACTTCTTCTGAGCGGGTCCAACAGTGCATTTCTACATCCAACGAGCACATTATTACTATCTAGGAAAAGTGCTTCATCCTCTAGGGTATGATAAATCCATTCCACCCTGGACTCCATACGCTTTTTACTGATTAGGTGAGAATATGAGGAATGTTAAGCCAGGCTCCCTCTCTTTCTTTTCGCCATTCCATTCAGGACATTCCCAAGAGTAATATTCTGATGTTTATGAGCCTAAAATGACTTCAAAGTGTCGTAGTTATTAATTTCTGTCACGTTATGACTGATTTTTCCCACTGAAATCTGATTAATGAAAAACTGCAAGTTTAGAAATATCACAGGAAATGTGAAACACTCACAACAAAGATTAATGCTGAAACCTCTGTGTTTGGTGTCCTATTTCTTTCATTCTCAACATAATGTATGTTTTAAATGTGTGAAAACATTATTAGCACAAGGACTTCATTTCTGTTATGGGACAAACAAGACGTGAGATATACGGATCCATTTGCAAGCTTTATTAAGGGTGTGGTCAAATCAGGCGAGGGTCAGGCAATGGCAAACAGGTATAAAGTGGGAGAGTTCAGTAGTGGTTCCTTCGACCGTGACAAGACAAGCTGAAGATGCGTTGCTGGGTGCCACCACCGTGCAAGGAGCTGAGGCTAGCACCGCCACCTCGAGAGGTTTTGCAGCATGGCTGCCACCTCTGGAGGAGCTACAGCGGGCGCCATCGCCTCGGGGAACATGGCAGCGTGCGCCTCTACCTCGGAAGGATCTGCAGCATCAGCCGCCACCTCGGGAGACGGACGATCAGTTGTGACTTGACTTGACTCATGAAGATTAGCCGTGACTTGACTTGACTCATGAAGATCAGTTGTGATCCAACTTGACTCATGACAATCAACTGTGACTTGACTTGACTCATGATGATCAGTATTTCGATAACCACAATGGCATATAGTCAACGGTAACACTTGATTAGGGAACACTATTTATTATTAACTAGTTGCTTATTAACATGCATATTACTAGCATCTTAGCTGTAATGACTTATTCTGCATGACCATATTCTAGATCCCTTAACTCTACCCAATAGGGTTATAGGATCTACCCAGTGTTCGAACTATACCGTGGACTTTGGGAGAGCCCACTTGTTTTTTTTTTTTATAACGGGGGGGGTTCCTTATTTACTATTAATAAAGTAATTACACATTTATTGAGGGAAAACTCTTAATAGTGAATATGTGTTCAACTATATAATGAAGTAAGATTTTAACAGAAAGGCTCAAATTTTTATTTTTTGTAATTGTTATATATCTTAACAATTATTATATTATAAATATGAACAATTTTGTATGTATGTGTATATATATATATATATATATATAGTATGTGTGTGTGTGTGTGTGTGTGTGTGTGTATGTATATATATATATATATATATATATTATATATAT
>NW_015632455.1:1918245-1931008 GCF_001515625.1 Sinocyclocheilus rhinocerous
GTATGTATGTATAGATAGATAGATAGATAGATAGATAAACATAAATTAAAATTTGTTGGATAAAACAATGGATTTATTTATTTTTGTTTTTAGATACTAGATATTTTTGTATGATACCTTGTGCTGTTTAATGACTTGTGTTTCATTGGGGCACGTTGACACAAAAAGTCAACTGTATCGTCACAATTAATATAGGGTTTTGGCAAAATAAAAATGGGGACAAAAAAAAGAGGTTGTGATTATATTTTGTCTATATTCTCTAGGTTGTATATAAGTGGTGTTCAGTAGTGTTTAGAACAAGCACTTGTCAGACTTTCAGAAAGAGCAAATCATAGGAGCCCAGGCACATTTATCGTTTTAATCCGAGCCCACTCATTGTTTTAATCATACGCTAGATTTAATTATATCGCATCGATGATGCCAACCCTGAAACAACATACAGAACTACCAAATTGACCAAATCGGCTGTGAAAGAAACAGAAAGTGAATGGCAGAGACTATTGTACTCTAAGAAGAATTGTGTCCAGACAACACAGAATTACTGCTCCAAATGGACAGCAAACCTCAGTATTCACCTTAAGGATCTGTTTCCAGAAAAAACAAAGCCAATATCCATGAAAGAGCTGCAACTGCTAAAAATTGAAACAAAGAATACCAGTGCTATAATGTGAAAGAGATGGTGCCATGACAGTTGGAGCACCAAGATGAATATCTGCCCTGGCTAGACAAATCACCTGACCCGAATGTTATCACACCACTGTAGGCAGTTTTGGAGAGAAGAGTGAGAATCCGATTCCCTCCTCATCTCAACATCTCTAAAGCAGTATTCAGCTGGAGCCCATTCAAATGCTGTATGAATCTATAATCTATCTAAAAGTTGAAAGCTAATAGCAAATGGTGGTAAAACACCTTAATAAATCAATAAATATTGCCTATTTCCCATGTGTTCACATTATTTTTTCCGACCCCTATGTTTCTTGTGATCTTGAAAACCGTTTGATCTAAAGGTGTCTGCTTAAATGCCTGAAATTAGTTCCCAGCATACATGATGTGAGTACTGTTAAATATCTAAGCATGCACCTAATGAAGCTGATTGAGTGAATAAGTGTGCAGTGCTAGAATAAACAAAGAAAAAACTGAAAAATTCTGAAGTTTTTATTGGTTTAATATTTTGAACAAACATATTTTTTACTTCACATTTTTGATGACTTTACAAGAAGCACCATCCTGCATCTCTTCTTCTTCTTCTTCTTCGTTTAATGGCGGTTGGCAACCAACAATGAGGTGCATTACCGCTGAGTCAACTACCTCCCAGATAATAATAATAATAATAGATTCTTAAATTCTGGTAATTAAGCCAGTTCTTCTCAGGTAGTTAATTAAACTTTCATTATTATGACCAATAAGTATATCTTTAATGCTAACTTCTAGAGAACTTTGATTCCTAATTTCTTTAAGAATGTTTCTCTTTCTGTGATGTACTTGTATGTGATCCACTGATTCCATACTTTAGGAGGATTCTATAATAATCCTGGATTCTATTATAATGTCTACCTTCCCTATCCCAGTTACATTGCCATTCCTTTATAATATTTCGACACACTGTTTCCCTTTTTTAATACTGTAAAGCTGCTTTGACACAATCTGCATTGTAAAAAAGCGCTATATATATACAACAGCGACTTGACTTGACTTATATCCTGCATCTCCTGCAGCTCATCCAAGGAAAAGGCTCGTGACGTCGCCAGCAGCTGGAGCCGGATATCCGCCACGACCGGATAAATCCCATATTTGGGCATTCTTAGCAGGAGCAATGGCAGCTTACATTGTGTGCGAACGGCTAGCTTGACGCTGATTGTGTAGTGTAAACGATCGATTTTTAGAATTTTCAACCCATGATCGAGACGGATGAGTGGCGGATTGGAACGTATATATTTTTGAAAATGTCAAAAACCAAGTGCTAGCGACCGCTCCGTCAAACCACCACCAAGCCGAAACCACTTCGCACGGCGTTAGCATCCCCCACATCGTTTGCGTATTTTCTCGCTATTCGCAACTCCCCTGACTCTCACCCGGTATCAGTCGCTCTCCATGCCCGAGGATGAACAGCTTCTCCCTCGGCGAGTTGTGCTGGCTCTTCTGCTGCCCGCCGTGTCCGAGTCGCATCGCGGCTAAGCTGGCGTTCTTGCCGCCTGAGCCCACCTACTCCGTCCACACAGACGCGAGCGGCGCGACGAGCCTGCATCTCACCGAGCGCGCCGACTGGCAGTACTCCCAGCGCGAGCTGGACGCCGTCGAGGTGCTGGTGACCCGAACCAGCCGCGGAAACCGGGTCGGCTGCATGTTCGTCCGCTGCGCGCCCGCTAGCCGCTACACGCTGCTGTTCTCCCACGGGAACGCCGTGGATCTGGGCCAGATGTGCAGCTTCTACATCGGACTCGGCTCCAGGATCAACTGCAACGTGTTCTCCTATGATTACTCGGGTTACGGGGTCAGTACCGGGAAACCGTCCGAGAAGAACCTATACGCTGATATCGAAGCGGCCTGGCAGGTGCTGAGGAACAAGTGAGTGTTTCTGAGCAGGTGCTTCTGTGTTTGAGCGCCAGTACCAATTGTTCTGTGATTGTGTGGTGTTTCCATGCATATGAATTCCAGCACTACTGTTTTCGTTATAAATACATGGATGCATGCATCCTATTTCATTATATGTGACCCTGGACCACAAAACCAGTCATAAAGGTAAATTTTTTTGAAATGGAAAAAAGTGCAAAAAATCAAAATATTGAGAAAATTGCCTATCAAGTTGTCCAAATGAAGTTCTTAGCAATGCATATTACTAATCAAAAATTAAGTTTTGATTTATTTCAGGTAGGAAATTTACAAAAAATCTTAATGGAACATGATCTTTTCTTAATATTCTAATGATTTTTGGCATAAAAGAAAAAAAAAAATTGACCCATACAATGTATTTTTGGCTATTGCTACAAATATACCCATGCTACTTATGACTGGTTTTGATGTCCAGGGTCACATATTAGGTTTTCTTTTAAAGAGATAAACTGGTAATTAGTTTGACTGAAATTTACAAACTGATATTTACAAGCAAAAGCAGGGCTTTCAATTATCATTGCATTTAAACAGATTATGCGTTGTTATTAGGCTACTTGTAAAATATACACATTTTAAATAGTAGTATGCCAAAAATAATAAACAAATAAATATATTCTGCATGTCAGCTTTTGGATGCTCCATCATGAAATTATTGGTATTGGTCAATCTCTGTTATTGGTTCTGTTATATTATTTAGTATCCTGCTGGTTTAAATACTTGAATCCTCTTTGTACCAGCCCACTTTTTTTTCTAACTTGAACTGAGTGGTGACATAACTAAATAAGTTGTTGCATAACCACATGTCACATCACTGACTGTCAGTCTTAATAGATTTAATTTTAACAGCGATTTGAAAATTAGGTTGACTGATTTGTGTTTTTCTTTAGCAGGTGCTGATACCGATATCTAAAGCAGGGTGGCTGATAAAATGCCAATGTGAATCAATTTAATGATAACAAATTAGTTGTAAACAACCTTATTAAAGTGAATGTGCATTTTACAAAACATTTACTTAATATTCACAGAGAAAAAAATTAATAAATACAAATTATTCAATGACTTGTTGAAGCTAATATATATAAGCCAAGTTGAATTTGGGGAAAGTGGGAAGGTAACCGATTTGGTTAATCAATTTGGTCGATCAGTCTGTCACCAGAAGTTATCAATATAATTTGTAGTACAGTCTGGTGAAAATAAAGCATCTGGGCCTTTGCATAATGTGATATATGCTGGTTGGATGATGACAATCTGGCTCCATATTGGTGGAAAAGGGGTAATAGGCTTGTTTGACTATAGGCTCTGACTTTTTTGCATTTTCTTTGTTGATTTTGGGAGAAAATCTGAGGAATTTTGTGTCAAGAATTTAAATATAATTTTTTTTTAAATGGAACTTAATGTGAAGCATAATCAAATTAGCTAAAGTATTTAAAGTTTAGAACTTGTCAGAAGTTCTTTCTGCTGAAAAATCTGTATCAGAGTTTCTGCTGAAATTTCCGCAGAATTCTGTGGGCACAGATTCCGTGTGGGCTTGTGTGTGATCACCGCCTGTATACTGAATGGTCATTCCGGGTATCTGCTGGTCGTTCATGCTGATTCAGCTCTTTGGTCATTAGAAGAAGTTGAGGACTGCAGGCATCACATGATCCACATGAGTATTATCTCACTACATTGAACCAAGAAAACCTTTGATTGTACCTTTGGCTAAACTGATCAGTTAATCAGTTTGAACAACAACTGACCTCATGTTTTGGTCCATGGATGGTATTTTAACCATTGGACTTTCTCCTGACCAAACAGAATAGCTTATGTTGTCTTCCAGAGGCAATCCAAGACAAAATGCCAATAGAGACTAATGATTTATAACTTGTTAAGATCTGTTAACAAACTCATTAGAAGGTTGTGTTTCTGGCAGATTGAAGACGATTCCATAAAGTGCCTTGTCTTTAATAATACATAACAGGAGATGTTTACACTGGAGAGTGTAAGTGTCTGTAATTATTTTTGAAGTAGGAACATGATCATTTGTTCACGCATCTGGCAGTGGTTATGTTGTCTAATGAGCAATGGAGGCTGGTTGAATGCGAAATATGAATGGTTTGTTTGGTTGCTCTGCAGGCAGGATTTTAAGGCACATATGCATGCTTGTTTTGGCAAAATTTTAATGAAGCCTTGTATTAGGGCTGCACGATAAATCGCATGTGATATTTAACGCGCATCTTATCAGTAAAGCCGGTTCTGTAATCAGCGGTAAATCTCCATCACGTGCGTGCTTTCACATTGAGCAGCATTAACTACACAGAGCCGTTGTTCACTGATGAGCTGCGCAAAACCACGTTCATATTCGCGCGATTTTTTGCGCAGCTCGTCTGTGAACAAAGGCTCTGTGTAGTTAATGCTGCTCAATGTGAAAGCACGCACGTGATGGAGATTTACCGCTGATTACAGAACCGGTTTTCTGACAAGATGCGCGTTAAATATCGCATGCGATTTATCGTGCAGCCCTACCTTGTATTTATTTTCAAGTAGAAGCCAATACATTATGCTCAGTGGAAAACCAGTGTGCACCAAGACATAATCTTCAATTTTATTTATGCAATGCTTAGTTGAAAATGGCCTGTTTTGCTTCGATATTTTTGTGTGCTGTGCTTGTATGTTTTTTATTGCATTGCATTATTAGCAACATCCTAACTCCATTGTCTATTGAAATCAATTGTGAGTTCTGTCTCTTGTGCGCTTTGCGTGAGAATTGCTGTTTGTGTGACGTGCAGAGTAGCTGTCTATGGAAGTTCACTAGTATTACTTCAAAAATAGCTTCATCACACCAGAAGCTACTTCTGATGAACTGTAGCTGTTTTTCCTTCAGTGTTTAATGGCTATCCTGGGGTTACTGGTGCTAGTTTGTCAGTCAAGCTTTCCAGAAAACCATTAGGAAATAAAGCATTTTCATTATGGCCATAAGGAAGCTCAAATACTGCTTCGTAGCAGTAATCAATTATTTATAGAGTTTGTTTCTTAGTTAGTAGGTTCCTGTTTCTACTATAAATTCTGTATAATGTTGAAACCGAAATTTGCAGAGAGCAGAAGTAGTGTTTTATTTTTAGGATGCACTCTTTGCAGTTTTTCCTTTACGGAGTTATTCTAGTTAACTAAAACTGAAAACCATAAAAAATCACTTGAAATAAACTGAAAGAAAATGATCTCAACTTTTTATTTTAGTTAGTTGTCAAGGTAACATTTCTCATTTTCTCTAAGTTTAACTTAATGTACTAAAATAACTAAAACTGAAACCAAAACTATATAGAAATGTCAACTATATAGACATAAAAAAAACTAACAAAATGACAAACTTAAAAAATAACCAAAATGAAAACAGTACATCTAAAAATAAAAACTAATTGAAAATATAAATTATTCATATTAATGATAGTAACATAATACAGGTTTTTCAAGGGTACTAACTAAGTGCTGCTCCTTTAGAGTTTTCATCCAAACTCTAAGCAACATCTTGAACATGAGTCCATGTCAACTATATAGACATAAACAAAACTAACAAAATGACAAACTTAAAAAATAAGCAAAATGAAAACAGTACATCTAAAAATAAAAACTAATTGAAAATATAAATTATTCATATTAATGATAGTAACATAATACAGGTTTTTCAAGGGTACTAACTAAGTGCTGCTCCTTTAGAGTTTTCATCCAAACTCTAAGCAACATCTTGAACATGAGTCCCATATGAAAATGAGTTTAACTGTGATTGAGAATCTGCCTTTTCTCTGTGACTTTGTCCAGGAATATAGGCTAGTCAACGCAAATGCAAAATTTTGGATGCAAATGTACTTGTGCTTTATGAATTGCAGGCTAAAGTGCTTGCATAGCTTGAAATGTTTGCATGTGTATATACGTGCTGCTTGTATTTAGGGATGTGCGGGTCTAGTCGACTAAATGGTACAGCTCCTACTAGTCGACACTGAAAACAATAGTCGATTACACGACAGAAAAAAAAAACAGGATTTTATCATTCACATTACCATCATTTTAACATTGCATTTAAAACATTTTAAATAACAAGTTTAAATAAAACGTTAGAAAAATAATACATTATTTTAAAAAGTTTATATGGGTGGAAACTACATTTTTACCTCAGACCTCACATGCGTTTTCTTCGTCAGTTGCGGCGAGTTCAAAATCCTCAAATGAAGACCCACTTCGGTGGTGGTGCGGGACGTCCAGGCGCTTTCTGAAACTTTATCGACTTGCTTTTCGTTATCTCTGCGTGCCTGCGACTTCAGTTCCTGCCGAGCGTGTTTTTTCAAGTGCAGGAATTTTATTGTTAATCGCCGCAGGTCCCGTCTTTCACCAGACCACGTTGATAATTTCACTGAACAAATAACGCATGGTCTGAGTAAGTAAAATGGGCATTGTTGCATTGTTTTGTTTTTAGACAATATAGCCTACACGAAGTATGTTTTTAAAAGCCGTTTTAATGCTATTTCTTGATAAACCTTCCTATTGTTTTTGACTTGTGTTTTAATATGTTGGCTAACGTTATATGAAGATTAAGAATTCTGTCAGGCTGTTGATTGATTTTCCATTGTTCTGCATTTCCCCAGCTGATTTGAATAAATAAGCTATGCTTTGACCGACGTTGAGTGTATGCTCTTCTTTTATTTCTTTTTAACGACCACCTAAAATGAAATGATAACGCGAGGCAAGTGCCGGCAAGCGGAATTCATTGAGGGATTCGACATTGTGATTCATAGATTAAGTATTTCAAATATAGGCTATTATATATGCTACACGCACGCACAGAGGTTTTTTTTTCTTACCATCATTTGGGGGTTTCTTGCTTTTAGACTAGTTGGATACAAAACTTTCGTTTAAACAACAGTCAAATTAGTCGTCGCGCACATCCCTACTTGTATTATATTTTTATCCTTAAATGCCATTTCCTCCTGTGTTTACTCTCTTTAATGGTGGCACTTGCAGAACTTTCTGTGTAATTACTGTACTGTGTGCAGTAGCCCTTCAGTTTGACTCGCTTTAACCTTCCACTGTGCTGCCAGCTCTACCCTGAAATTGATCTGGTGATGTACTGAGTGTTGAAGTACTCATATGGCAGGGTAAATTAACTCTGAGCCTCTTGTACGTTTGCTTGGACAACAGTAGTAAGTGACGGCATTCTCTGTAGGTTCCACAGGATGTGCAAACTTTTGCTGAACGTTAATGTCGTGTTTATTTGGTGATGCAAAGATCATAATCGTACTGAACTGTATTTCAGAGTTGACAAAGTAATCTAAAATTCATTGGATTGTGAAATTAGTTTTAATATTAGATGAATGCCAGAAACAACAGTCCGAGGATCTTGCGTTCTGCTGCATTAGGAAGCCAGTAAAATATGAATGTATAAACATGGTCTTTTTGAAAATTGTTTTAAGTTCTCCAATGCTATTGGATGGAACGTCAAACATCATGTTTTGGAGAAATGCAATTGGAAATGTCGTTATTCCAGTCGCTTGGAGAAATAGCGCACCAATAACAAGCTATTAATGTCTATAGCAAAAAACGTTGCAGTGTGAGTTACATGATGAAGTTTAATATTTCAGGTTTGGGATCTGCAGCTTAGGCAGTAGTTATGCTTACTATGAGTTTAATGTAGGGGTGTAACGGTTCACTCGTTTTATCGATGCATCGATTACAAACCCTGACGATGCATATGCATCGATCTTGAAACATGATTTTTGAATCGTGAATCGTCAAGACATATTTTTTGAGCAGCTGATGTGTGATCTCTTCTTTAGTTCTCATGGCCAGTAATGCTAAAGTGAAGTAGTTTTGCTTTTCTGTAGTTTTTCAATGGCTCTCGGTCATACCGACGTCATTATGAACAGTCGAAAGCTGCGCATTTATTGCATGGACGGAGCAAAAATGTAAATCCTCATTTGCCGATGGAGAGGAAAAGTTAAATACTATAGCATTTTATTTTATGAAAATGAGATGGACGTTTTCGCACTGAAAGAGAAGTGATCTTGCGCTTATAGAACTTAAGGCATGCCAGGAAATGTCTAATATGGACAAAGGCATCTATCTCTGCAGCTAAGCTGAATAAAAAGCAGAATGAACTGGTGAAATGTTAAGACAATAAACACAATAAATAAATAAAATGTATGTAAAAAAATTGTTTATTCTTTAAGAAAATAAGGGATGTTCCAAATATTTGTACTGTACCATAATCTAGGCTGTCTGCCTGCAGTTAAAATGTTCTCAGAAATAATCACAATTGTTTTGCTTAACCTATTTATGTACAATTATTCTAAAAGATGTCTTCACTCAGGTAGATTAAATGATTTCCTGCCGTGCTGGATGTTGGGTTCATGATCAATACGTTTATTGCATTCGCCCAAACTGATTGTTAAAACAAAACGCGGACTGTGCAGGTTGCCGTTAGTGCGAGTCCCGCTCGTTGTGAAGCGGGAGCAGCCAGCAGGATTCCGCTTGGTCTTAAAGCCTTCCACAAACGTCTACGTTCAAAAATAAAGCGATGATTTGCGCAAAAAGAATCTAGGACCGCGGTTCAACTTAAATCTGACGATGCATCTGTAATATGGTTTGACATAAAATTGTCAAAATGCCCGTCTTGTCGAGTATCCAGTTAAACACAGTCAGTTTTGATTCGCTGTCTACCCAAAGATTCACAGCCCTAAGTTTAATGTTTAATAATAATTTATTAAGAATTCTCTGAAGTTGAACTGTTCTATTTGTATTCAATGCAAAGGCGGAATCCTTTAAACTCATTTGAATAAATTAAAACTCATTAAATTGAGAACATAGCTCACAGTACATTTTAATGCTAATCTGTTTTAAGTATTACCATATCAGCACCTGACACCTTTTTGAGGCCATTTGCTCCATCCAAACATTTGCCGGTTTTATCCGAGGTGTTTGCTCAAGTAAGATAATGCACAAAGGATTTGACTTTTTAATGCGTTATTTACCTCCTCTGCGCTTTCTCCTGGGGTTTCTGGCCCATATTTGGGCCATTGTGCAGTAAGTCCTTTTCTGTTTATGGAACATAATGCATTTCATAATTACTTGGACAGTCTGGAGGAAAATCTTTTTTGTCCTTTTCAACAAAACATTTGAAGGCCAAGGTCTGTTGGGAGCATTTTCTCCAGCTTTAGTGTAGTGAGCATTCTCTATAACTATGTGCTTCTCACCATTAATCTGTTGCAGTTTTTTATGGTCTAGAAATTATAGAAGTCCCACACGTTGCCGTATCTTGTGAAATGTCCTATATTCATTCAGTCAGCAGTGTTTCAGTCTCACGACCCTCTCCAGGCAATAATATTGTCTGTATTCTGTGCACCTGCTTGCGTGTGTCCAGGTGTGTGCGGGGTTTTGGGGGTTTATGCAAGTAATAAATTAACTTCAGAGGCTTTCTGAAGGAAAAAGTCTGTAAATTAAACTTTCCTAAAGTCATCGGAAAAGGAAAAAATGTTCCCCATAACAATTTTAAAACTTAAAGTATTCATTAAGTTCAGCCTGACAGTGCAGGTTTCACCGTAGCCCTCTCAGAGTCTCTCCTCTTTTCAGTGTGAATTATTTACACTGCTCCTAATGAACCAGACAGAGCTGTCTTGGACTTTTGGATGGCAAATTCTGATACTTGGTCTGTTATTTGCAAATCCAGGGCTAAACTTGAGATAAAAAGGTAAGAAAGGTAGGTTAAAGTTGCCTCATTTTTTACACTTGTGTAGTATTTTCTTACCTTCTTGTAGCAAAACCATAATTTAGCTTTACCTGATTAGTTTCCACCCTTTTTGTCATCTTTCAAATTAAACAGGCTTTATTTGATACTATACCTTTAAGATTAAGATTGATTAACCTTTGTACACTGAAAAAAATCAGTGTAGGATTTAGTGTGAAACAATTTTACTCAGAAATTGCTTGTGTATTTCACAAATAATTACAAAGAAATGGCAAGTAACACATTGAATTAATTGAGTTTTTGAAGAAACTGAAATTAGTATTTTCTTGTAAAACATACTTTAATAATCTTCAAAATTATTTTATTTACAACTTTTGAAAAATATTTTTTTAGTGTACACGTGTAGTGCAAACTAATATTTAAAGAAAAAAAGCACTAGGAAAAAACAATGTTTTTCACAAAATGTCCATTTTAACTTGTATCATTGCTTTGTTTTGAATTTCATGTAGTCCTTAGGCAGTGGTTTATGTATTCTTTGCAGAATTTCTCTAGTTTGCAATGGGACAAATTGCTGCAACTTGGGAGGCTGGAAATGCGACAAATGCCTTTGAGTTATGGCACTTCCACATATGTGCCCATTTTATTCAGCTTTGCTGCTATTGTAGCCTCAGAGCTTGGGAGGATGAAACAAGTCAAAATAGGTTTTAGGGAAAAATGCAACTGCACTAATCTGTCACGTTTACAGCGAGTTCATTGTGTACTCCCATGTAGTCTGAATACAATTGTATTCTTACTGGAAAAGAACATGGAGACACAGTAAAAAGATTAGCTAGATGAGAAAAATAGCTAGATTTGCCGTTATTGTTTTTAAATGCTGTCCTTGTGTTAAGGGCACCAAGTTGTCGATCAAGCTTTTCCCGAAGCCATGTGCATACAAAACAAATTTTCCCCTTAATGATTTTATGATGCTCGTATTGAACCGTTCGATCCATTCGGAATGCATAACGCTAAAAAACAACAACACTTGCAGCCCAAAACAGTTTCATATCTACAATTTATTTACCTTCAACCTTCAAGGTTCTTGTTTCTATGGCTCATTTAAAACATGCATTCATTTTTAAGTCGCACACTGCATGTCATGCAGTTTCTGTTCATTTAATTAAGTTTTATTGCTAAATTTTCCTGTTAGACTGGTGGACTGGAAATGTAATCGAAAACCCATTTTCTCGCCTCTTTAAGCGCTGTTTCCCCTTTCACTAGCCTACGTTTGTCCTGTTTTTAAAGGCAGAACTTCCTCAGTAATTACTGTACTGTGTGCACTGGTCCCTTAGTTTGACTCTTTAACCTTCCTCTGTGCTGACAGCTCTGCCCTGAAAATGATCTGCATGGCTGATCAATGGTGCACTCTTGGACAGCTAGATCTTCACACTTTTCTTGAATTCTGGGATATCTCAGACCCATTTAGCAGCCCAGAATGAACTTTTTTTTTTTTTCTGTCCCAACCTCCATCTGAAAAGGCTTATAATTTATTGGGGGTAGCAGTAATTACATTTTACATTGAAATCACATCATTTTAGGGGTCATTGCGAACCATTTTTAGCCTACAGATCAACAAAATTCTCTCTTAACGGTCTTAAACATTTAAAGCAATTCGATTTTTATGTTTTCTGAAGAAAATCTGCCACAATGCTAAGATATTGAGTAGGATGTTAATTTGTGGTTGGTAAGGTGTTTTGGGTGGATACTTACTGATAGATGACCTTGCCTCCAGTTTTCTACGATAATCTGGTCTCTAAGTCCTTCCTTTCATTGCTCACAAGTAGAAAAATCCTAAGCGTGATCACTTAGAATTCGTCAAACCGCATTAATTGTGGTGTCATTCATGTCTGAAGTGTAATACTTGGGATTTCAGACCTTAAGTGTGAGCAATTGTAATCGTAATTCTCGCTTTAAGTTCAGAGTTCAAATTTATTTCTAAAGCACTGAATAAAACAACAAAGCACTGAATAAAACAACAACGTTGACCATAGTGCTGTACAAACAGTAACACAATGAGCAGAAGACAACATTTAAAAGGGATCATATCCATATATCTAAATTAGGGCTGTCAAAATGGCTGAAAAACTAAATTACAATTTTGTACTTAAATATTATATAAAAAATTATATTCGAATTTAAAATGCATAGTTTCAGTTATGGTGAAGAAAAGCTTTTGGCTTCTCTTCTGAGGCCACAAGAGGGCGCATCGAGCGAAATATTACTAATGTGCGTTTATTCAAAGCATAAGATAACATGACTATCTGTGAAAAAAGTGCGTAATGTTTAAAAATGTTTATAAACCAATTATAATTAAGTTGCTTAAACAACTATAAACAAAACAGCATAATGTTTGTATGCATAGTTTAATACAAAGGGCGGAAAGCCAATCACACAGAGTACATT
>NW_015632455.1:1931306-1932648 GCF_001515625.1 Sinocyclocheilus rhinocerous
AATTAAGTTGCTTAAACAACTATAAACAAAACAGCATAATATTTGTATGCATAGTTTAATACAAAGGGCCGAAAGCCAATCACACAGAGTAAATTTTTCATTTAAAAACATGAGATGCAGTGGGATGGGGAAAAAACCCGCCATAAAGTCTCGATATAGTATATTTTATATGGCTTTCTAAACATGAAATTTTCTAGCTCCTTTGTGCGAGATGCGAGTGCAACGGTGATAGATGTCCCTAAATGCGTGAAATATGTGTTCTGTGTGAAAAATTTTTTTTGACAGCCCTAATCTAAATAAGTAATATAAAAGGAAACCTTAAAAAACAATCAAAATGCATCTTAAGTAAGATCAGAAAAGGCATATATCAGGGTGTCCGCGGGTTCTTAAAAAGTATTAAAAGTTGATAAATCAATTTAGAGAAAATTAAGGCCCTTAACTGCTCTTTCTGAATTTCTGACCCTTACCGCACGCTCCCATCCGCTCCTGCGATTTTTGTCTGCTCCCGCAAACATTCTAATACTGTATATAATTTTCGCGCATCAGGGCGCCGCTATCAATATGTGAATATCTTTCCTTACTTTTGACCCGTGATTAGTCAAATCTGACTTCTGCAGCTCGTGTTGGATGCAGGGTTGTTGTTGTTGTTGTTTTTTTTCCACAAAATCTGACTGCTTTTAAACTGTAGATTTTCCCCAGTGGGTTAAAGGTTTGAAATATTGCATAAATTACACTGTGTGAACTCATTGCCCCGTTAGCTTGGAGAGCTTTATTTTCCCTCCTCAATAAGTTTTGTCAGTTGTTTTGTTTATTGGTCTAATTCTTGTTTCTTATGTTGCATTGATTAGTCACTTAATTAATTCTCTTGTGCTTCGTTCCCTACTTCTGAATTATGTTGTATTGATAAGGAGTTATCACAAAGTAAGTCTGTTTAGTTGCGCTATCTTACAATCAATATATAGTAAATGTAAGTTAAAGTTTCGCAGATGTAACCGGTTAAAACTTGGAGTGGCGATGAGGTCTTAAAATGTATGGAAAGAGTCTTAAAAAGGTCTTAAAAGGTATTAAATTTAACTCCATGATTACTGTATATACCCTGATTTAAAAAAATTGTTAACCCTTTATAATAACTGCACACTATGAATCATTTGTTAGGCATTAGTAAATAGTCAATTCATCCTTTATAAAGCATTGTTCCAAAATTAATAGGCATTAGTAAGCAGTTTATAAATACAGCTATAAATGTTTTGTTCTTGAGCATATCTATAATGTTTAATCATTGTATTTTCATACTTTATTAATGATCAATTTATCATTTCTAAATTATTACGTTATTTACAAA
>NW_015632455.1:1935552-1938866 GCF_001515625.1 Sinocyclocheilus rhinocerous
GTTAGTCACTCAATTAATTCTCTTGTGCTTCGTTCCCTACTTCTGAATTATGTTGTATTGATAAGGAGTTATCACAAAGTAAGTCTGTTTAGTTGCGCTATCTTACAATCAATATATAGTAAATGTAAGTTAAAGTTTCGCAGATGTAACCGGTTAAAACTTGGAGTGGCGATGAGGTCTTAAAATGTATGGAAAGAGTCTTAAAAAGGTCTTAAAAGGTATTAAATTTAACTCCATGATTCCTGTATATACCCTGTATATGGAACTAGCATCCTTCGCACTTATCTTTGATTGAATGCTATCATAAAAAAATATTTAGCACTTATAGATCCAGGAGTGAATGATTTAAATTGGTTGGCACTTCAAAGTGTTTATTTACTGAAATCAAATCTCTTCCTGTTCATTGCGTGCCGTTCTTTCACCCCTGCCGGTTAATCTCATTTCAGAGCGACATCCGTTTGTGATCCCCATGAGGACTGCAGGAGTTTTTGCATCCGTTTTTAATCTGGCAGCGTTCACAGGCACGATTCACCATATGAGCTTGAGCCTGAGACTTACATGGTCCATGGCGCCACATCCCACTTTCACATTTAAGATTAAGGTTTTTCTCCCTTTGTACACAAGACATGGGCTTCCTACTGGTAAACTGTGTACAGCATAGCAGTAAATCCCAAATGATAAGAGAGGAGCAGCCGGTCACTAGAGCCCCCCAATAAAAACCGCAGTATACTGACGAGTAGTTTCAGTGGTGTGATTTACTGAGATTGTTTTGCACCAACCAGATAGAAAAGAGGGAAAATGTGCTTCTATTAAATTACTTGAAGCTCAAGGCAGCGTCCCACTTGCTGACTCGAAAATTTTAGTAGGGGATGTCCTGCCGACTTCTTTCTGACATCTTGCCCTCATCTGTTAGAGGTCTGTCATGCCCACAGATTCAAAATGAAATGGAGGTGATGGACTAAAGGTTGTCTTAGGTGTTTCTCTCTGGTTCGTAAAGAAGTCAAAGCAGGATTACCACAGAAACATTTGAAGTTGACTGAATTAGGATGTAGTTTTTGGAGTTGTTTAATACTGTTAAGTGATAGTTCACTCAAAAGTGCACATTTGTCATTTAATCTCCTTCACTGAATGTTTTGGGGTCCAAAAGCACCAGCTGACTTTGACTGTATGGGCAGAAAACAATCTTCAAAAAAAAAAAAAATATATACAGTGGGTACGGAAAGTATTCAGACCCCCTTAAATTTTTCACTCTTTGTTATATTTGTTATAGCTGTGTGTACATTAATGAGGAAAAAAAATTAACTTAAATGATTTTAGCAAATGGCTGCAATATAACAAAGAGTGAAAAATTTAAGGGGGTCTGAATACTTTCCGTACCCACTGTATATATATATTAGTGCTGTCAAACGATTAATCGCGATTAATCACATCCAAAATAAGTTTTTGTTTACATACTATATGTATGTCAAATTTATGTATGTCAAATCAAAATTATGTAATTCACTCTGAAAATTCAAGAAAATGTATAAAAATAAGGTGTTAAATAATTATATGACTCAGTATCAATAATTGTGAATGTATTGTTACAATATTGAAGTAATAGTTGTAATGTGTATTTTTGTTATGTTGTTTCGAATTATGTATGTACATTTGGGGTAATGTTTATGTAACATGTTTATCTTGTATTTCTTAGTGAAAAGTGTCGCTCATCAGTTAATTATGTATAAAGGGTAGGCATAATAAGCAAGGCTTCAGCCTACACCTTTTTCGGTAATTGTTTATTTATTTATTTTGTGAAAAGTTGTCTGTGAGGACCGAAATAAAAGTATTGATTGATTGATATGTGTACTGTTTATTTATTATGTATATACAGTAGTCAACATTTGAAGTGGATCAAAACCTTTCTTCAAAGTTGTCCTAAAACCTAAAACCAAAATGTGTTCTTGTCTTAACTTTTTTGATCCACTTCAAATGGTGACTACTGTATAAATACAAACACATACAGTATATATTTTGAAAATATTTACATGTGTATATATACATTCATATATTTATATTATTATATTTTATAATATATATAAATATATTTAATATATAAACATAACATATTTTTCTTAAATATTGGGGTAATGTTTATGTAACATGTTTATCTTGTATTTCTTAGTGAAAAGTGTCGCTCATCAGTTAATTATGTATAAAGGGTAGGCATAATAAGCAAGGCTTCAGCCTACACCTTTTTCGGTAATTGTTTATTTATTTATTTTGTGAAAAGTTGTCTGTGAGGACCGAAATAAAAGTATTGATTGATTGATATGTGTACTGTTTATTTATTATGTATATACAGTAGTCAACATTTGAAGTGGATCAAAACCTTTCTTCAAAGTTGTCCTAAAACCTAAAACCAAAATGTGTTCTTGTCTTAACTTTTTTGATCCACTTCAAATGGTGACTACTGTATAAATACAAACACATACAGTATATATTTATTATGTAAACAAAAACATTTATTTTGGATGCCATTAATTGCAATTAACACTAGAACCGCCAGGGGTCGCTGTATACCTAAAAGCGCCAGCGGGTAAGTCATTAATCAATAAATTAAGATAACCATGTTATTTAAATTACTAAAATAGCCTATAGACCATTGCTTCTCAAAGTCCGGACCCGGAGGGAATTCAGTCCGGACCCGCCCCAATTTCATATTTCAAGAACCCATCACAAAATCAAAACTGACCGCCACAAATAGATTTTACAAAAGGATTCTACTTCGTTGAATAAACTGAGCACTGCACGTTTAAAAATTAAAATGCAGCGCGGGTTTTTTTTTTATATGAATGTATAATTGAAAAGAACCGACCGTCTTCCGAAAAGCTTTGATGTAATTTTCATTTCGTCTTTCCAAGCGTTTTGTATTTGATTACAGCCGTTACCGGGGAAACCGCTATATCTCGGCTCCAACAGCGCCTCCTGCTGGCAGAGATTAAATATCAGCATCGGACAGAGAAAAAACCTTATCGGTCGACCTCTATTGATGACACTTAAATTAATTGTTTTGCCACTTTTGCACTTTGTTTTCAAAAAAAATAATGTTTATTTGTTATGCATGTTATGTATGTTTATTAAAAACAAGGAAATTAAATAATTAATCCAAATTTTGAACAATTGTGAGTAACATTAGGATAAAATGTCTAAATATGATATATTGATCGCCGTCAGATGCGGAAAAGGTTTTATTCATTAGCCTACATCAGATTGGATTTTTTTTCTTTAGGAAACAGGCAGACTAGAATAAATAGCAACACAGAAGCGAACAA
>NW_015632455.1:1938878-1939038 GCF_001515625.1 Sinocyclocheilus rhinocerous
AGCACGAAAATGACAGCGCGAACATACTGGCATTATATAGCGGGTAAAGTTGACCCGCGCTGGCGCTTATAGGTATAAATGCCCCGGTTTTTTTATCTGGTTTTATCTAAACCGTTTTTAACAACAGGGGATTGTAAATCACACAATTTTAGTAAAAGTC
>NW_015632455.1:1939088-1939181 GCF_001515625.1 Sinocyclocheilus rhinocerous
GTGTAGGAGCATGTCTGAGGGGAACTTACTGTCTTTAGAAAAGTTGAAATGGTATTTTCTCTATTCATCTTGCCTCTGTATAATGCATATTAA
>NW_015632456.1:0-654 GCF_001515625.1 Sinocyclocheilus rhinocerous
TTCTAAGCACAAGAAGTTCAGTTTAGTGCTTCTGTGAAAAGTAACTCTATGTTAGTGCAACTAAGCAAATGAAGAGAATTCGAGGCCTCATGTACTGAAAAACTTCTGTCTCTGTTACAGAGAGTTGGTTTTTGCAATGTTAAGAGTAAAGATTTCCCACATGAACGTTATCTCCAAGAAGTGAAATGAAATGTTTTTTTCCAATGCAGATAGACAGATTTTAATCTGATAGGAGTTTTATGCTCATGAAGTTATGTTAGAGCTTCTGAGCACAAGAAGTTCAGTTTAGTGCTTCTGTGAAAAGTAACACTATGTTAGTGCAACAAAGCAAATGAAGAGAATGCAAGCCCACAGTTACTGAAAACCTTCTTTCTCTGTTACAGAAAGTTTGTTTTTGTGCAATGTTAAGAATAAAGCTTGCCCACATGAAAGATGTTTCTAACAAGTGAATTGAAATGTTATTTTGCAATGCAGAAAGTCAGATTTTAATGTGTTTGGAGTTTTTTGCTCATGAAGTCATGTTAGAGCTACTAATCACAAGAAGCTTAGTTTAGTTTAACAAGTGAAATGAAATGTTATTTGCAATGCAGAAAGAAAGATTTTAATGTCTGGAGTTTTATGCTCATGAAGATATGTTAGAGCTTCTAAGCACAA
>NW_015632457.1:0-506 GCF_001515625.1 Sinocyclocheilus rhinocerous
AGTTCATATTAAAGCAGTGTTTCAGAGCAGTGCTGCTTTGTTTACTGGCGGTAACCAAGGAAACACTGTGTCTGGTGATTGAGAAGCACCTCCTACTGTCAGAAAGTGAATCTGCGTCTCATTCAGAGCTTCTGCTGTTTGCCTCATTCAGGCATGTAGTATAATTTCACAAAGCTAGTCAGAACAGAACATTCTGTTTTTGCTTCAAATTGGGTTATTAAATCAAATTATGTATATGAAATTATATAACTAAATGATATGAAATTATATAAATGATATGTATATGAATTATATAACTAAAATTAAATAACTGTAATTACAGATTTAGGTTAAATAAAGATGTCAGTCTTTATTTTTCTTCTTTTTAGGAAACAAATCAAAGAAAAAATAAACAAATTCTACTGTTCCTAATATTCGGTATGTTGCATTTTTAAAATATACAAATTCTACTGTTCCGAATTATCTGTATGTTGCTCAAAAACAAAATATATTGTGTTCAGTGGAAA
>NW_015632458.1:0-705 GCF_001515625.1 Sinocyclocheilus rhinocerous
AATCGCCCAGCCCTGCTACTATAATGTTCTTATTGTAATGTGCTTCCCCCAGTGTCTTCTCTATGAGTAAGCATGAGCTGCTGATGATGATGATGGTGTTTCTCTCTGTGCTCAGGTGACCTCGCAGCTCTTGGGAACATCAGCAGTCTTCACGGTTTATTGGGAGCCGGAGCGCTGCTGCTGCCGCAGGGCCCGTCTCTGAGTGTCCCGCTAACACAGAACCAAACAGCGCTCAACCCGCTCACCTGTCTGCAGGTAAACTCACGCACCGCGAGCAGACGGCTCTTTACACAGCTAAGAGCATCAGTGCTTTAAAAGGCATGAGTTCAGAGGGGTTCGTCAGTTAAAGCAGCTGTAAACTGTCATCATGAGACAATCTTCACCACCTTTCACAAACTTCAAGACGGTTACCGTCAGATCCAGATCCAGTTGTTGTGCAGAATCTGTTAGTTACCCTCTACATTCTTGAAAAGATGTCTAATCATTTTTTAATGTCTTTTAAAAGAAGTCTCTTCTGCTCATCAAGGCTGCATTTATTTGATCAAAAATACAGGAAAAATTTTAATATTGTGAAATATTATTATGATGTAAAATAACGTTTATCTATTTTAATATACATTAAAATGTAATTTATTCCTGTGATCAAAGCTGAATTTTCAGCATCATTACTCCAGTCTTCAGTGTCACATGATCTTCAGAAATCAT
>NW_015632458.1:783-888 GCF_001515625.1 Sinocyclocheilus rhinocerous
AAACAATATTTTTTTGGAACCTGTGATACTTTTTTCAGGATTCTTTGATGATTAAAAAGGTAAAAAGAAGAGCATTTATTTAAAATATAAATATTTTCTAACAAT
>NW_015632459.1:0-333 GCF_001515625.1 Sinocyclocheilus rhinocerous
CAAATGAAAAATGGTGTGTCTGATTGGTCCAGACGCTACAGTACTTACATTTTAAAGGGGTCATATGATGGATTTCAATTTTTCCTTACTCTTTGGAGTGTTATAAGCTCTTGGTGCATAAAGAAGATCTGTAAAATTGCAAAGACTAAAGTCTCAAATCCAAAGCGATATTCTTTATAAAAGTTAAGAGTCAACCACGCCTACCTAAAACGGCTCGTTCTAACATGCCCCCACATGTCTACATCACGATGTGGGAAGATATGCATAAGAAAGAAAGAAAGAAGGCGTAACTTTTCTTCTCGCTGTAGCATTGTTGTTGCCGCCGCCATGTCG
>NW_015632459.1:787-897 GCF_001515625.1 Sinocyclocheilus rhinocerous
GATGCAACAAATGCCTCGTTTATAATGGGTTTTAATGTTTTTGTCTTGTCGCTCCGGCGGGACGATGCATCACAGTATGGTAAGGGGCGTAACATTTCTGTCACACGCTT
>NW_015632460.1:0-123 GCF_001515625.1 Sinocyclocheilus rhinocerous
TCAGAAGGCGGGCTTCAAGTATAACTCGTTTGAAGTAATGGTGCTCACATACAGTAGGACTGCAGAACTTGCCCTGATCATGTATGTCAAGCTGTGTGTGTGTGTGTGTGTGTGTGTGTGTGT
>NW_015632460.1:271-749 GCF_001515625.1 Sinocyclocheilus rhinocerous
AGAGGTCTCCCACTTAAAAGCACTGTGGCCTCCCCACTCAAATGCAGATGAAGACAGAGTGTTCTCCACGATGGGTTTGAATAAAATCAAAACTAGGAACAGTTTGGCTCTGGACGGAATGCTATCATCAGGGCAAGTTCTGCAATCCTACTGTATGTGTACACTGTAAAAAAAATTCCGTAAAATTTATGGTAAAAAACCGGCAGCTGTGGTTGCCGGAATTTTACCATAAAAAATATGGTAGCAACATTTTAGGTTTTTACGGTTTTAACTTAAATTTACATATAAATTTAAATTTAAATACCGTAATTTCATTAATTGATATAATGTTAATATACCAACCTATTGAATTACTAAAATCTGTTTTGTACCTTTGTAATACACTGATAATCACCAAAAGCAGGTGGTGATGAGAAAGTCACATGATGAACCAAAGCCCATCACAAGCAGCTTTTAAATAATAACATATATAGAAGGT
>NW_015632460.1:844-1017 GCF_001515625.1 Sinocyclocheilus rhinocerous
TATAATGCAATAAACATTAATTTAACAACATTAGATGTAACATACAACCCTATTGTACAAAACTGATAAGAAAATCTAAGAAGAAACATAGTTATTTCAACAAAAAAACATCAAATTTGAATTGTAAAGCAGGGAATGTCAATTTACGGTTATTCACTGTAAATTATACGGTC
>NW_015632461.1:0-341 GCF_001515625.1 Sinocyclocheilus rhinocerous
AAATCGCAATTTGATATTTTCCCCCAAATCGCACAGCCCTAGTAGGTAGGTAGGTAGATTATAGATAGATAGATAGATAGGTAGGTAGGTAGATAGGTAGGTAGGTAGGTAGATTATAGATAGATAGATAGATAGATAGGTAGGTAGATAGGTAGGTAGGTAGGTAGATTATAGATAGATAGAGAGATAGATAGATAGATAGATAGATAGTCAGATTATAGATAAATAGATAGAAAGATAGATAGATTATAGATAGATAGATAGATAGATAGATAGGTAGGTAGATAGGTAGGTAGGTAGGTAGATTATAGATAGATAGATAGATAGTCAGATTATATATA
>NW_015632461.1:1697-4610 GCF_001515625.1 Sinocyclocheilus rhinocerous
TATATATATATATATATATATATATATATAAAATGAACTATTAAAAAATAATAGTATTTTCTCTTAAAAAAACAGTAAAAATAAAATAAAATACAACTTCAAAAAAATCTATTTTTACAGTGTACATAATGATAAACAATTAAGTTTAAATTCTATATAATAACGAGACTAGAATATATACTAATGCAAATCATAAGCCAGCTTTATGGAAATTACTTTTCCTCATCTCATAATCATCTATGCTTTACTGAACTCAATAATACACAACTGTGTGTGTGTGTGTGTGTGTGTGTATATATATATATACACACACACACACACTTATTTGTTGCTATAACACTGTTTCTCCATTTTGCATAACTTCCATAAAAGGGGATGCTGTGATCAGGAAGGACGTTATCAGTCATTCTGGCACGGATGAGGTTTGACCTCTTTGCCTTATTAAGTCAATGACAGCATGAAAGCCTGCTATTCACATTACTGCATTACCCTCAACACTTCCTGTTTCTCATTTCCTGTGACATCACACCATGTCACCAGGATGCTAAAGCGACTTTAACCACTTATGGAAAGGTAGCATGAGTCCACCCACACGCGGACTCTTCTCCAGTGCCAGAGGACAGGAAGTAGTCACAAACCACAGGAAGTGAGAGTGCATGCTGCTTCGCTATACATGAAACCTGGCACCGTGTGCCCTGAATGACATCAAAAAACTTTGCATATAACATTACATCTCATTAAAATGGACTGTTTTACACAATATTTATGTATTTTATGCTTATTAGATTATTGTATAAACACCAGAGTTATTTTAGTAGCACGGAGATACTATTACATTTATATTATTATTTTGAATGAATTTTATTTATTTATTTAATTTTAGTTAAAGTTTTAGTAATTTCGTTTACTATTTTTTGTCTATATAGTATTTTATTAACTTTTATTTCAGGTTTAATTCAGGTATAATTTTAGTTATTTTAGTACACAAACTAAAATTTAAATTAAACAAGTTTTTTAATAGTTTATTTAGATTATTGCACTTTTAATAGGTTATTACATTAACACCACTTAATTTTAATTTAATATTTTCTGTTTTCATTTTAATTTTTAGTAATTTTGCCATTTTAAATAGTTTTTAAATATGTCAAAATATTATATGTCAAGTTTTTATTCATTTTTAATTCAGGTATACTTTTTGTTATTTTAGTACACAAACTAAATTAAAATGAGAAATAAAACAATATTAAGTTTTATGTTTCATTTTTATCTTTTATTTTATTAATATATATATATATTTTTTTTTGCTATTTTAGTCACAGTTTTATTAATTTTGTTGTCCACTTTTTGTCTATATATTTTTTATTTACTATTATTTCATTTATAGTTTTAGATTATTTTAGTTCATAAACTTAAACTAAACTAAAATTAGAAATTAAACAAGTTTTTTTTAAGTTTATTTAGATTATTACACTTTTACTAGGTTACTACATTAACACCACTTAATTTTAATTTAATATTTTCTGTTTTCACTTTAATTTTAGTAATTTTGCCTTGTTTTGCCATTTTAAATAGTTTTTAAATATGTCTACAAAGTTTTTATTCATTTTTAATTCAGTTATAGTTTTAGTTATTTTAGTACATAAACTTAAAACAATAAAACATAATATAATATAAAATATATAAAAAATAACATAACAAATAACAAAATAAAAGCCCTACAATCTTTACATTTGATTTCAGTCAACATTTATGTTATTAAAAGTAATGGAAATGTATTTTATACTATTAGTTTTAGTTAAAATGTAGGAGAATTTGAGTGACAACATTTGAGCAGACATAAACATTTCTAACTAAATAAAATGCATCAATGAGTTGAGACACAAGAGTGTAAAACATGGTAAATTATTCTCTGCTGACGATCTTACACAGTACCAGGCAATGGAGATATCAAGTAGGAACATATGCAATAAGGCAAAAAGGCCTTTATTTACGGAGTGTCACGAGCTCAAATGCACAAAACCCAGACGTACCAAAACTACAGCAGCCGAAAGATGAAGTGCAAACATGCTGCAGTGCACTAGTGTGAGTTTATGAGAGACAGATAAACCCTGCATGAGGAGCGAGTCTCTTCTGTCCACATGCGCTCAGGAATGCTCACTTGTCAGTGTGCAGAGAAAGCAACTGAATGCGATTCATCGGAGCGAACAAAGAGAATTTCACAGGACTCACAGAGCGTTTCTCCCAGCAGACATTAGCATGCAAATAGTGGTCCGGGAGGCTTAATGCAACGGGCCGGGGTCTCCCCAAACAAGCGGCCGTATTCAGCAGAAGCATGGGAACGGGACCGTCCCGGCATCTCCGGGGTCTCACACCATATAGACCACAGGAAGGTCCTTGTGCTTTGAAGTCGTGCTGCGAGAAGCCTGGAAGACCTTCAATAAGGTGTTCAGACTGAGAAACAGCAGTCATTTGAGATCTTTCAGTCAAAATGACTAGAATTACACGTCTCTGGCTAAACAAACACATTTATAGTGCCCCCCTACGATTTCCATGATGCAGAAAATGCAGACAGAATACAATCATAAAAGTAGAATTTACTGTATAATTCACAAATTTTGGGTGAATAAATCAAAAGCTGTACACTTAATCAAGCTGTGACATGGACTAGAGACAAAATAAAAGATGTACAGTACAATACGGTAGAATGTGCTTCTGAAAGGAATAATAATAAAAATCTAGGAATATCACTTAATTTTTCTTCCATATTTTAATTTTAACAGTAACAGTTTTGTGTAGCACTTCTTTTGGCCAAAAAAAAAAAAGAATTGTTACAATTTCATTTGATTGCATTTTAAAATGATTAATTCAATTGTTAAAGGGGTCATATGATGCAATTTCATTTTTTCCTTTCTC
>NW_015632462.1:0-227 GCF_001515625.1 Sinocyclocheilus rhinocerous
AGTCCAGTGAGTACTTTGCTTGGGAGCTTTCATTTCTGCACCTGTCAAGAGCAAATAATGCATAAGTATCTATTACTAAAGGTCTATCTGAATGCACCAAACTGAATGAAAGTAAATGTATATATATTGTATCAAAGCACATGTTGTTTGAAAGACTATTTACTTATTATTATTCACCCATTTAATTCTTGCACATTAAGTGGCTGTGTCCAGTATGATTAAAATTT
>NW_015632462.1:903-994 GCF_001515625.1 Sinocyclocheilus rhinocerous
AACAAAACATTGTTAAAAGACATTTGTGGCACATTTAAGAGAAATATTCCGTTATTCCTGTATGTCTCTACATGCCAAGTGAAGAAGCAAC
>NW_015632463.1:0-34263 GCF_001515625.1 Sinocyclocheilus rhinocerous
CTCCAAGTTAATTTTTCTACTAGTATATTTTAGCAACTGAAAGGAACCTTAAATCAGGAAGAAGGAAAGGGGAACTGAATAGGTGGCTTGAATTGTACTTGTCCAGTCAATCAATTTAAAGATCCTAATTTAAAGGTGATTTTCTTCAAAGTCTTTGCATGAGGGTAATTAATGAAAGCCCTGTTGTAAAAAGCACATATACGCAAACCCACTGAACAATTTCAGTTATCTTCAGAGGTTTTTCATCTAATTCCATGTAATTTTCTGGATTTTGGAATCCTTTTCAGCCTACTCCAAATGATAACCTGACCTGTTTAAACAGTGGTGTCCTCAGAATGGATAATTTGACATATGTCCCCCATAATGCACATTTAAGTGAGACTCAAGGGCGCCATGAAGATCTAGTTTTAAGGGAGGTATGCAAGACAGAAATTTGGGCCCCCTTCTTCCAGATGAATGTGTTTTTTTTCTTCTTTTGACGCTTAATAAGAGATTGAAAGAAACTAGCCTATAGGCTATATATAAATTGTCCGACAGCTTATCAGAATTCTCTGTCCAATCCGACTGAAGCCCGTGTCTTTTTTCTCTTTCTCGCTTCCCCATTGCTCAGCTGCTGTTGCAGCCATTAAAATAGTTCAGTTTTGTTTTTAATGGCAAAGTGGTTATATTTATTTTCGTTTCTTTATCAAGTTAATTGAGAAATATATTTGGAACATTTTTTGTTTGTTAAAATCAAGTTTTTGTTTGTGTACGACAAAGCGGCCAGCGGCAGACAATGAGTAGATCACGTTTGATCAATTTAACCTTCTCAAATCATCACGACTTGCCTAAAATAATATCTCTAGATATAAAACACTTCAAGCATATTAATGTTAGTTTAAACACTTAACTAAAAATGTGCGCTATTAGGCGCATATCCAAGCAAATTTGGGCCCCCTTCTTCCAGATGAATGTGTTTTTTTTTTCTTTTGACGCTTAATAAGAGATTGAAAGAAACTAGCCTATAGGCTATATATAAATTGTCCGACAGCTTATCAGAATTCTCTGTCCAATCCGACTGAAGCCCGTGTCTTTTTTCTCTTTCTCGCTTCCCCATTGCTCAGCTGCTGTTGCAGCCATTAAAATAGTTCAGTTTTGTTTTTAATGGCAAAGTGGTTATATTTATTTTCGTTTCTTTATCAAGTTAATTGAGAAATATATTTGGAACATTTTTTGTTTGTTAAAATCAAGTTTTTGTTTGTGTACGACAAAGCGGCCAGCGGCAGACAATGAGTAGATCACGTTTGATCAATTTAACCTTCTCAAATCATCACGACTTGCCTAAAATAATATCTCTAGAAACACTAGTTTATTAATAAATAATTCAAAAACCTTTTTACCATTTCCCCCAGACACATTCATGGTAATTTTGCCGGGGCTTTGCAGCAAGCTTTAGCTTAATGCATGCGCTTGAACACAGAATAGGCTAGCCTAAATATTAAAGGTTCATTATGGTTTAGAATTTAAGGAATTAATCTCTGGTCAGGGGCAGCCCTAGTTTAAAGCCAGTCCTCCTTTTTTTTCTATAACTCTATTTATTTTTCTATAAAGGCACGCTCGCTGCTGGCGGGGTCACTAAACACCATCCGAGCCGGTCTTGACAGTAGCATTATCTCGTGTTGTTTCCACCAGTGTGGTAAATTTTTTTCATCACCATAATTGATAGATGTCTAAGATAAAAAAAAAATAAAATAAGGAGAAGCCTAAAACAGGCCCAATGCCTGCCCGCGTCTGAGCTATGACTTGAAAATTGTCCCGAAGCCCGTAGGTGCGTAAATAAGTCGGGACCCGTTGGGATCGGGCTGAAATGCAGGGCTCTAGATGTCAGAGACACGGCTGTCTGAGTAACACAGCACACTGAATGGAGTTGTTACTCGCCTATCCTTGTGCTTGAATGCCTTAAAATCGTTTGAATGTTCAAATTGGCAATCTGTGTTTGTCCGTTTAAGCGCAAGACGACGTTCTTTAAAAAAAAATCCAAAATCGTGATTTGGGGCCCCCTAGCTTCGGACCATATGCCTGACATATTCTGCACCCCCGTAATGGCGCCCCTGGTGAGACTTTACTTTTGCACCCTTGTAGAGGCTACTGATCATTTGAGCTCCGTATAGTCATTTGACAGTAGGCTACTTGGGAACTTCGTCTAGCTGCTCGACCTTTTCCTGTTCATCTATGTTGCACATCCCAATATCGACTGTGCATCAATTTAAGTTGACTATTCTTTGCACTATTGATTGATATTGCAATATTGGTATATGAATTTCTGTTATAATGTCATCAACACAAATAACAGTTATAATCTGTTTGTGAACTTATTGCTGATACCAGACAAATAGATACTTTTTGTATATATCATGTATATTTATATATAAAGAAATGTACATATAAGGCCAATATATGGCCAATCAAAATGTTCATATTAATAAAATAATACACTGCAGGTCTGTTTCTTGTGGTAAATGGAGCTGTGTCCCCGTTTTATATTTGAAAACCAGTGAAAATCATTTTGGCATCCTGTCTTGCCCCATAACATAAGCCAATGGTCTATGGACACTTCTGGCTTTAGGATGTTGCTAGACTCAACCATGTTGACAATTCACTCCATGTGTGAACTCTCATTTTGAGGCAACTTTGAGTCACCCAGGCTTTGGCTGCCTCAGATAACACCTGAAATGTGAGGTTTGTGCTTGAGAAATGAACCTCTCAGCCTCTGCTCATTCCTCCATACTCGCCTGCAATCAAACACAAGGGTTTAAAAATGCATAGCGCACTACAGACACTGATATAACTAACCATCAGGCCATATACATTTTTATTTAAACCATTTTAATGCACACATGTACACAGTTTTAACAATGACGCTTTTCATATTGTTAGCAAACTTTGGGCAATTCAATACATTTTTGACATTCCTGATTCATCCTTAGTAAATGCTATTTGACAACATTGCACATAATGCATTGGCATCATTTCAAGCATATAATAGTATGAATAAAATAAGCACCGCAGTGAATAGTAAAGACAAGAAATCCATGACTCTTGAAAGGTTCAATTTCCTCACTGTGACAAATGACAAAGCATGTAATGTAATGCTAAAATAAAGAATTGGATTTCGCTTAGAAACAGTGAAGCAGTTGAGTGCTGTTCTTGACCTCAAAGAATAGTAATACTGTATTATTAAAAGGCAATTCTATTATTTCTGACAGTCCAGCTCCTAAATTGTTTACAATATATTACTGAACAAATATATTAAAACTTATAAACAGGTAAAATAGGACTGAACAAAAATATCAGCAGTTTCATAGCTTATTTTAGGTATAGCCATCAACAGACAGGAGCGACAGGAGACAGTTTTATTAAGACAAATTGTTTCTCTGCCCATCAAATAACAGACACTTTGCCTGCACAAAAAGACAGAAATCAAACAACAGTGAAAACAAAGCCAGAGAAATGTACCATTGTCGGGTAAATCAATTTATTTTAAATGTCATACTATTTTTATGTTGTCTCTAACAATCAACATGCACATAAAATTTTTATTAATTGTATTATTTATATATTATTATCAATATAATATAATCATAATCATAATGTCAATAATAGAATAATATAATAGATTAAACATTCATAAACAATCAAACATTCATATATTTTATATAATTAAGGAATAATTATTGTATTAAATATTTATTTACTGGAAAATAGCAGTATTCCATGTGTGTGTGTGTGTGTGTGTGTGTGTGTGTGTGAAATAAATATATAGGCATTATACAATGTATAACGTACAGTATACAGTATATATATTAATTAAGTGTATTTATTTATTTATTTATTTTTTGGCAATATACAATGTAGTATACTAGTATTGCATTCTGAAAACAACTTTTGGCGTGTCTACTTACCTCATGCCAGCTTAGTGTATCACGTGGCAGCCCAAGATGGCAGTGAGGACAACAGCTGACAGATTCCACGGCCTCCTCCTCCTCCTCCTCTCCCCTCTTCATCTCCCTCGGCCTATCACTGTCCCACAAGGGGAAAGACACAGAGCGAGAGGAGTGAGCAACTCCAAAATGAGGTCTGGGGTCTCGCTGGTAGTGCAAACGCTCACCACTGGGGGGCAGTGTTAGATCCTCACTGTCCGCCTGCAACTGAAACAAAACCTTTACTGAACTCCACCATCTAGTGGACACATGCGGGAATGACATGTTATATTTTTCAAAGCTAACTCGGCTACATAATTTACAACCAGCTGAAATGGTTGCAACAAGATACTGAATGCATGCCAGATCAATGAAATCCAACCCCAGAGTCTATCTAGTCCTAAAAAGGCAGGCAAACCAGATCATAAATCTATTAAAGCATGCCCTATATTTCATATAGACGCATATTAAGCACGAACATGAGTTTCTCACTGTACCTGAGGTATGTTGTGGTCTTCGATGGGGAGAGATTTCAAGCAGTACCAGCAGAGTTCAAGGGCGACTCCTATAGCTATTGAAGAGCACGCTCATTATAAATTCATTACTTCACACCTAAGCAAACAAGATCTGTGAGCACTATCAGTCTTATTCACTCTAAATATAGCCTAATTTTTATTTTTACCACAGAACAAACAGCCCAAAATAGCCAAGAGTAGGCTCAATTTAGGCCTGTGTGCTGGCCGTTTCCCATCATCCTCCTGAGTACACAGCATTAGCATTTCAGTGCCGAACGTTTGCACAAGGACAAACTGTTCAGCATTTTTAATGTACCTTATCCTTATTATCAGTGTAAGCATTTATCAGCTGGTTAACAGTGACAGGTTTAGACGTACTGTGTGTGTGTACAGGAGTCGCTGCCAAGGCCTGTGCAATGTTTGGGGTCTGGCCGGATTCAGATTTCTCTTGTGTAACACAACAGCTCCCTTCCTCGCATGAAACGGCCTGTGAAGCAACCCATGTTGTTTCGAGACAGTGTTTAGAGACAGTTCACACAGAGCACGTTTTTGCATTCACTTACGCTGCCTTTTAAGCATTTTTATATGTAAACATGCGTGCTGTGTCTTGTTGCTTTGTCGGACGTTTTTATGATGTAAATTAAATAAACTGATTGGTCCATTGAAAATAAAGAAAAACTCTGACCTGTTCCTGTTGGTCCTGTGGAGAGTTTTGTTCCTTGTCACTTTGGTCAGTCGTACTCATTCTGTATTTTTAAAAGAAAGAGTGAGTAAAGAGTAAAAAAAAAAACATGTTTATATTGTTTTTGTTTATTTGTTTGTACATTTTAATGGCTGGGCTTTTCCTTAGACAGTGCCTTGACAGTCAGTCTCAATTACTGTTGTTTACCCCTCAACGGGAGGTTATCAATTAATCCATCTGCCTACGAATTACACTCAGAGGCTTGAGTTTCCCCAGCCGAGACCTTTTAACTCAGCCTGACACTAGCAAAACATCAGCAGTTAAGTGTTGTACTCATGGAGAGCTCACTTACCCCACTTGGGCCGCTTGGCTGTCGTTAACCGTCCCCGCCATCTCACTGACCTCCTGTTTCCGTGAGAGCAACCTCTTTTTGTTTATCTGCTCTCTCGTTCTCTTTCTCCCTAACCCCTTCTTCTCACGCAACGGAAACTGTGGCCATTCAATATTTGATGAATCTCAATGGCTCACAAGGAGATTTGCTGTAAAGAGTGACAGCAGTGGAGCTCAGGTGTCAGGCCTCGTCTGCCTCGGTCAGTCAGCAGTCTGGACTCCCCAGATGAGGATAAACACCCCTGAGGGACATTTTACCCCATCTGCCACAATAGCACTTGATGTAAACATCAAATGGATTACGCCCTCGAGACAAGAGGGCTGTTTGCACACACAATGTGGACCTAATATAGTACCAAAGAGTGAGTGTGTGTTCAAGTGTTGTCCCTGTGGGCTTTTAGAAAATAGACTCTCTTAAAACACACTTTTAACACTCTCATGTAATTTGTCTGTTGACAATATCCAACAGTATATGCACACATTATCAAAGGACTTTTTTTCTGCATTGTCATTTTCATCACATCTTGCATGTTTAAACATATTTTAATAAAAATATTTAATAAACCGGCAAAACTATTTTGCAGTGTCCTTGTCACATGTACATGCACGTAGTAATAACAGTACATTTTGCATAATCACATGCAACTGCCCCTAAACTAAACCCTAATCTTAACCCTAACCCTAGTAAGAGCACATTGTTAATTAATATTACTCACAACTTAAATATATAATTACAATGTACACCTTAAAATTAATTGTAACCACTGAAAACATTTCGAACATATTTAAAATGTTGTTTCCACCACAGAATTTTATTAAACGCAATTTGTGTTTAATAACATTCTGTGATGGAAATTGCATTTTAAATGTTTAATTAATAAATAAATGTAACATATCCTGACATGATTCATTAAAATTGCTTAACCAAAGCTGTGAGCTCAGACATTTTTTCTTCACTCATCATGTCTCGTATTTCATATAGCTCTTCACAGACACTGTTGACTAAAAAGTAAGTTCATAATAATTATAATTACTGTTACTCTTTGAAAATGTAAAAAAGGAAATGTAAAACATTAAAAATGATGACAAATTATATGTTTTATATACTGTATATACATATATATATCAAAAAGAAAAGCATTGAAATCTATTTGAAATCTATTACCTTTAATAAAAAAAAATCAACCCCTGGGACAAAAAAGTGCCCACAGTTGCAGAAACACCCGTATATATGAGAGCGTTCAGTGCTAGAGAAGCCAGGCAATGAGCTTGTTACTGTGAAGGTGGTCCGCCACTTTACAGAGCTGCTGGATAAGTACTTATAGAGAGTGAGTCACTCAGACCTTCACCTTTATTCTTTCGGTTTCATGCGCTCCCTCCATTCTCTCTGACTCCATCAGCTCCTCAACCCTCTTCACCTCCTCCTTTTTTTTTTTAAATGCGGCACCGACCCAACCGGCAGATGAATGAAATGTTGATGTTGTTTTTCCACTCACTGTTAACCTTCTGCAGGTGTTTCTGCAGTGCTGATCGTGATCAACACTTTTTAGCTTGCGTGTCATAACAGTTTCTGTACTTCCATTTACATCAATACACTTCAATAAAGATAGCAAGCCACATTAATCAGACTTCACAACGTGATAGATGGCCTTCCTTTTGTTTTACTGTCAAAGCACACAAAGCTCTTTAATGGAAACATGGCTGCTGGTGCATGCTGGGAGCCGAGAGCCTGATGCCTGCCTCTCCTGCCAGTGCTGTCAAAGATCATTCTCCCCCCGGCGTGTGAAATGGAACATTTTGAATTGATTCCGAAAGAAAATCATTTCACACAGTCTTTAAAATGAAACCTCTAGTACGTGACATATTAAAGCTGTATCCACCGCCATATATTACAACATGACAGCGCAGGTACATTCGTTTGATGCCAAAAACCGGCGTAAAAGCACATCCTGTGAGACACAACGGCAGACTCTGGCAATCAGCTCTTAACGGACACACTGACAGCTCTTACGGCGAGAGCAGAGGGTATAATTGAATGGTAATTACAAGGTAATTATCATCATGCATAAAGGTTTGGCATACAGAGAAGGATCGGGGGAAGAGGAATTTTTTATTTTAGCATTTTTGTATCAACCTCTCCGAGATTGAAATGATTCTGTTCAATTATGGCTAATCACTGAAATCCAGGAAGGGCATAAATGGGGGCTGTCTATCTACAAAGGCAGCAGAGAGCTTCAAGGCACTTTGAAGCACCTTAGAGAAAGTTTCATCCAAGAGTGTTTTTTCCCGTGCTGTGTTGGTCGGTTGGCTCGGCAGAATGCATCATTAGAGCTGCTGTCTGAGTCACAGTCATTGGTCGGTCGGCTCGGCAGAATGCATCATTAGAGCTGCTGTCTGAGTCACAGTCATTATCAGCCACTTTTTACCTCAGAAGTGCTGGCTCCACTGCCATCAGGCTGTGTTTATGCCTGATTTTTGCATGCGCACACGTGTGTTCGTGCGATCACGTGCCTGAGCAACAGATGGAGCCGTGGCGTACATTAATGACTCGGAACATTTCGTGTGTGAAGGTTTTGAAGAGTCAGGCGTCCATTTACAGTAATTACCGCCGTAACTTAACAGACTCTTTGCATATTTCAGTGAAACTGTTTGAGAATGGAGGTTGAGGCAGAACGTAAGTGGCCATGACTCACCAGCCTCCGACAACAGCGCCGTGAGACTTCGCGGCACTTATGCTCATTCATGACCCTCTGCGTTTTTGACACAAAAGCTGAAAGAAAAGGAATGAGAGAAACACATCAGAGGCTCATAAACAACTGTCCCCCATAGCCGCTGCACTCTGGTCACTAATGGAAAATTTTCAAGCGGCCGTCTGTCGCCGCAATGCTTAATTTGCAGCCGGATCGACACTAAGGGCTGCTGGATGGGAAGCCGTAGATGTTTAGAGTGCATCAGCACGATAATGAACATCTATTTGGGGTTAAATCCCACTATTATCGGTCGCCGTGAGGTCTTAGTGGTGTTTTAACCAAATGCTGTGTAGTTTGAATTAGACCGCAAGGCCTTCTGGCAATAGGAGTGTTTGCGTCTTGCCTAATGCAGGTGTTTTTAAGCATAATTGAGTTCTGCATTGTGTCCAAAGTCAGGGTGTGGGGGAGTGGGCTGGTGTTTGTGCCTGTGTGTGTGTGTGTGTGTGTGTGTATGAGAGAGAGAGGGAGAGAGAGAGAGAGAGAGAGAGGGAGAGGGTATAAGTGCTTGAGGTTCTGCAGTGGTGCATGGCAGTAGATGACTCACCCGTCAATCATGTGACTCATTAATCACTGCAGCTTTCTCTCTCCCCACCCCTCCCTTTCATTTGGTCTCAGTGTGTCTCCATGTCTATTCCCTTCACATTACTAGCCTTTTATTAATCTAAGTTCTTTTTATTAGCGAATGACTTTCATCTAGTGGCATCTTATTGAACAGCATCATTCTCAGGAGGTTGAAAACATGCTAGTTAAAGCCTGCATTCAGATGCACTTACATCTCCTTTCACGTAATTCTGTTCATGTTTTGCTCTGATGCTTGGTAAACATGTTCCATTTTAATAATCACAACATTTTCCGATGAGTGTTTGTTGCGGAACAGGATGCCATGAGTAATGCAATCATGACTCGTAAAGGTTTTTAAGAAACATAGAGCTGCATATCTATGTGTTTCATTAGAGATCTTCTCAGGAACACGTAGGTACTTGAGTAGCTGGAGAATAAATGGTCTCTGTAGTCAGTCAGTTTGTGTTTTCAGTGTTCTGCTGTAACACGGCATGACAAAAAGCTTGTGGAAAATACAGATCAAATTCAAAGATGTACTGGGCATGCTGGTTCAAACTCTCTGTGACGTCAAATGCAATTTCTGCTACAGGTGAGATAAGAAACGGCATATATCGTCCTGGCAAGAACCCTCTGTGGTATAGAAATTAATTAATTTCTGCTCAGGATCTGATCAAAGACGTTCCAATAAGACATCTGTTAAAAAAGCTGACTTTAATAAAATAATTGCCTTTATTTTCGTCATATAGCAAAACTAGTAATCAACATGCTGTTATTTACACATTGCACACACAGTTGTTTATTTGACACTGTACAACTTACAATCGGGAAGTTGACAACAACAAATTCCTTTCACAAGACAGTTCACTGATGAAAACACTTGCTATAGTAATTAGAGTTGTCTTTCTTTGTTTGTTTTTTGTTTTTTTATTAATTTTTTAAATAATCACAGTTTGATCAAGGAAATTTTCCCCAAATTTGTCTTTTTTTATTTGTTTTTTTTTTGTTTTTGTTTTTTTAAAGATGCAAATACAGATAGACGTGCAAACTGTTCACCCTTAGAGTATTCCTCACAAACTTCAGACATTTCAAAACTTATTTTTAGGACCAAACATTACTATACAGCATTCTGTTGGCTCTCAGGAACATTGGAGGTAACCCATAGCAACAGGGGCATTTTTAAAATTTGTTCGAAATTTTGGCAAGATGTTAAGTTTACAGTAAATCACGTATACAGGTATTCCAACCAAGTAGATTGACAGGGCACCGACCTAGCAAAGATATTCAACATTTTGCATTTCTGTGAATAAAATGGAAGATTTAGTTTCAAGCATTGTTTACAGCGTGCGTGACAGAATTCTTTTTTTTTGTGGTGCAAGACCTGCATGCACATGGATGAGCGAAAACAGTGATCAGTATTAAGGCAATATGAACATTGATCAAAACAATCAAACAGACCCTCAGGAAAAGCCTGTAATTATTTGACAGTTACTTGTTTGTGTAACTAGTGCCATTGCAATTATTACTGTGCCCTGCAGTGTCAAGAATTCAACCCCAAGCTTTGCTTTTCAATTAATCAAGTGTTTCCTAAAGAAAATAAATCTTTGTATAAACATGGGTCTCTTGCAATTGGCACCAAAATGTTTTCTTTGACCATTTTGTCTGCTTGTTTTTGGTTTCTTTTTGTTTTATCTTTTGTAATTTTTTTCTTCTTTTTTTCCCCCACATGCAAGAGAATCAAAAACATACCTGAATGAAACCTTACAAATTCACCTGTCTATTCTCTCACCAAATTAAAATGTAAACTGCGAGAGAAACCAAATGAGTGCACGCAGATAGGTTCTGATATAGCAGCACCATCTCTTCCGTTCCTGATTTGGAATGTATCAAAACACAAGAGTGGAGAAGAAACACCTAACTGTCTTTTCACAGCCCTGTCACTCAAACTCCCTGTCAGCTTTTTCTCCTCACTCTTTCATCGCTTTAGAATATCCTGAACTCCCAGCTGACTAAAATAACCTACGATTGTAATAAATCTTCTCAATGAAGTTCTCCAGTTCTTCATCACTCTCCTGTGGAGACTCCGGCTCATCGTACACATAGTCTGGTGGGTAGATGTAAGAAGGTATTCTCCCGCTTGGAGGAGAACGTGGTTTGGGCATGGGGAGAGCCTGGTAAGTTCGGGGATGGGGGAGAATGTAATTAGATATGACAGTGTCCGGTTGTGGGTATGGGCTCTGGGAGCGTTGCGGGGCTTGTGCCCATTTCCAGTCCCTGGCCTTGGGCCTGTCTCTGTACCTACGGTTTGGAGGCTTCAGACCGTACCCCATGGAGCCCCCAAAGTTGTAGTCAAATGACAGAGCGGGATTTGTATAGAACCGCGGCTTGGTGGGTGGGAAGAAGACCGGATAATAGGCTCGATATGGCTTCTGATAATAGGGGAACGAAGGATAGGCCAGAAACTGTTTCTGCGGCTTAAACCAGTAGTCCTGCTTGCTGAGCTTGCCTTTGTTTCTCTCCTTGTACCATTTCTTATATGGATCGACTGTATAAGAGGATTTCTTAGGTGACTTAGGATATTGATATGCCTGAGGCCTCGGCTTGGCTTTGAGAGGAACTAGAGGGCGGAAACGAGGGGTGTTGCTCGGGGGTAAATCCTTCCTCTTTTTTTTCTTCTCCTGAACGTCGCTGATTATTTCGACCACATCGTCAGCAGGCAAGTGCAGCTTGCTGGAAATCTCTATCAACTTGTCGATGGTCTGGGGATCCATCTCATCATTGTCGTCGTTATCCTCCACCTCGTTTGAGCGCTTGTCCTCAGCCACGTTGTTTAGAAGAGCCGCCGCCTTCATGTCTCTCATGTAGGATGATGCTTTCTGCTTCCTGCCCATGTAGTCCAGAAGCATGTCAGAGGCGATGTCTGCCAATCTCTGCTCCTCCTCACGCGCCTCCTGTGCCTCTGCCTCCTGCCGCCTCACCTCCTCCTGCTCTGCCCGTGCCCGTGCCTCCTCCTCCTTGCGGGTCAGAATCTCCTCCTCCTCTTCCACAAAATCGAAATCATCCATGAAGTTTCTGTCAAGCTGGGATGGCTTTTTCGTTCGCTCCTCCTGCCACTTAAGCTTCTTGGTCACCTGGGCCAGTTGCTGGTTATAGGCTTTATAGCCTTTTAGAGGTGGGAGGATCTCATTATCTTGCAGTCCGAGGTCAATATTTTGGAAATAGCCCCTGGTTTTGCGCTGGAGGGGGTTGGCAACGTTAGACTGACTCCGCCCATCTGTTCTTTCAGCCGTATTCACTTCATCCTTTGGCTTTTCTTGTCCCCAATTTTCCTCCCCTTGCTGTATTACCTCTGACAATTTCTCTGTGTCCTGCTCAAGGTCTCCCTGATTCCTTGTTGCCTCTATCACGAGTCCTTCTTCAGATTCCCCCTGGGTCATCTTCTCTCTAACTGGGTGGTCAAGAGCCTCAAGCAGAACCGAGGCTAGAGAACTGGCAGAGTCCATATCTGAGACATGTTCCTGTCCCAAGGGTTTCTGGAGCAGGCTGTCCACTTTCCTATGTGTCCAAGCAGCTCCTTCTGCTGCCCCCGGGTCCTCTTTTGCCAAGTTGAGAGCCTCATCAATGCTGCTGCTGACTAAAGATCTCTGCTGAAGTGCAGGGGCAGCCAGGGCCAGCAGGGGGGTGAGGCTGAGGAGGACTAACAGGAGAGCTGAGGTGCTGGAGGGGTAGCAACAGCAGAACATGACCATGCAGAGAGGACAGGATGGGGGAGAGGGGAGCACCTTACAAAGACAAAAGAAAAAAAAATGGTGATTAATCTGTCTTTTTCCTTTTTCCGAGCATTAACAAGACTATACGTTTTACTGACGCTTATATTTTAACATCTCGTCTCTACAGCAGTATAACGTGCGAGAGCTGAAATCTGTTTAACTAAATTAGTATGGTAGAATATTACAACGTGCGCTTGTTTTAGTAGGTCACACCACAATATATTATCAGTTTTTAAATTCAATTAATTGTTGTGCTTTAATTAAAGTGAGTACACACGGAAACATACATATAAAGGCAATACCGAGCGAATTCCCTGGTTGCCTCTTCACCTATCACTTCTCGAGTCGGATTAGCGAAACGCCACAGCAAGGCGACATGTGGTTAATGACTATATTGAAACTACATTTAGTGTAAATTGTCTTTCTTGACTTACAAGGGAATCGAAAGCATGCCCAACTGAAACCTTATAAATTCACCAGTGCTTTCTCTCACTCTCTCCGAAAATGCAAACTGCGGGGGAAAAACCTACTATGTCAGTCAATATATTTTTATTTTTATTCATTCATATAAAAGCAATATCACCGTTAATTTACATCCAAATCTGTACGCTCTCGCCCCTTCTTTCGATTTTCAAAGAAAGAACTTCCGGCGAACTCTTAAGATTTCTTCAAAATCCTCATTCCTACGCACACGATCCAAAAATGTTTTTTTTTTTTTTTTTACAAAGACAAAACATAGACATCACATATCAAGATTACCTTATCGGAAAAATACTGATGCGGATGTTGTAAAAAGAGGGGGGGGGGTTAGAAATTTATGAATTAAACGCTTGTTGATCGGTCGACCAGTATCTCCTTGAATGACTTGCACGGAGATTCAACATCATCTCAAGGTAAGTATCAAGGGAAAACTTATCTCTAGTCCTTCGTAGCTTCTCTTTGTTTTTATAGGGAACTATAAACTATTTATCGAGTGCGTGTAGGAATGGCAGTGCACTTACCTGATTTCCCGAACAAATTAGCTGGAACTCAAAACCTTGTGCTTCTTGGATGAGGTTTGGAAACAACCGCTATCCTTAAGTTCATTTAAAACTTGAGTTAAAGTAAGTTTGCTTCCCACAAGAATTATTTGAAACACACTTCGATCTGTCTTGTTGAGAGATGAATGCAGAGCGTGATTTTTTTCAGGACCACGGACAGCGCAACTCCCATTTGTATAGACGCGTGTGGACACGTGATCCTCGAGTCATCCCGCCGCTGTTGACGTCAGACTCTCCATTGATAAGAATTTCGTGTCTCGTTTGAAGTCAGAGGGTACGCTACGGTGCTCTGATGAATGAACAGAGATTGCATGAATGAAACAGTCTCTCCATTAAGAACGGAGCACTGTGGTACACAGTGAAAGCACCACTGCTAAATTAACTCATACAGAAATTAAATCTAATTGTAGCTGAGTTGATTAAACACTGGTAATTTGCTTTTTTGAACATTATACATTCAAGTTTAAATATCCGTTTATTCGAAATACATAGGATGTATTTATAGAGTACACCATGTACCTAGCATAATTTGACACTGTCACTTACTTAGTAGATAGACCCTTTTGGCCTGTTGATTGTTTGCGAGGTGGCCTTAATCAGAGCTGGAGAGAGACCGAACGGCTGCACCCACCGTGACGCAGGCGGTTCAGCTTCACTGCTCTACTTCCGCTCAATTTCCCGAGCTCGTTCAATTTTCCCCTCTTTGTCTCCTGCCGCCCCTGACTTTCATCCATCTGTCTCTAACGTCACTCTCATGTGATGTTTTCAAATTAACATGTTTTTTTTAAATTATGTGCATGTACAGGTAGCTTCAGTTGACTCAACTGACCTACAAATAATCCAAAAACAGTCAAGACGTTTCATGACGAGTTCAGCCATACTTTGGCGTTCTCTCTGTCGCAATTATGCTTTTCGAGATAAGAATTCCGTCTGACGTGGTTTAAAACTTTACATGAATACTGTAGGTTTTAGGAATAGGCCTAATTGGAAAAAGCTGGCGTGGCATTAGAGCCAACAGCAATCCCGCCAATCACAGTTTATGATTCGTGTAATTGGATTAGTTGCAGTGCTGATATTGAAGTCTCACGAGCCACACTCGAAATGGTAGCATCAAAGCTGTCACATTATAGAGTGGGAACCTTATTTCAATATTTTCAAAGGTTGCATCCAATAGACTCATGCTCTTGAATTGGCATTAAACTTTATAACCTGTCCTAACCCTATTATGGTGTTTGTTTGCTTTTTATTTGTTTTTTATTGTTGTTATTTCCAGGTAGCCTACTTAATCAGGTTGATGAAAAGGGGTTCGAATTAGAACCTAAAGGGTTTTGCAGCCTGATGTCACTGCCAAACCTTTTTATGAACCTTTGTGCCCTACCATGTAGGTAGGCACTGCTTTATGAACCAATACGTTAATCTAAACAATCTAACGAAATATTGAAAAGGAAAAGGAAAACACATTTAAAACAAACAAATAAATAAAATAAACAAATAAAACAATTTCCAAAGAACCATATAACCAGTTCAAGAACCATATACAACCAACCTTGCTAAAATGCTAAAAATTACGCAAAAATTCACTGCAAAACCATTCATTTTAAGGGTGGCACTTAAAAAATGCGGCATTTATACGCTCCAGAGAGGTATACGTGCAAGACCTGATTGTATCAATATTTTTATAAGTTGTCAGGGAAATTACATTTTATTCTGTAGGCTAAAGAAAACTGCGGCATGCAACAAAGGGCTTCACGGGAAAGCGCGTATAGCTATGAGTGTGAATGCGTGTCCTTTTCTACCTTGGTGGCGAATAATTTAAGAGCTCCAAGGGCCAAGGGTCAGATTTTGATACGGCTTGGCATTATCGACTGCCACTCAGCATTAACGCAGTTGCGACCCTTAACCAGCTCTCTCCATCCCCCGCGCTGACTCACCTCCTCCTAACTGCCCATGCACTTCACGCAGGACCCAAAATGCCCACTCAAGAAGAGAATGAATACATTATATGTTAAAAACTGAGGTAAAACAACGAGAAATTGGCAAAATAGCAGATAAAAGCGCTTTTGAAGTTTTTCCTGGGTATATGGGATGATGAGAGTTGTTGTTCACACCTACACAAGGAAAAGATTCGTCAAGTTTTTGAGGGCTCTGTAGACATATTGGCTGCAATTATGAAAATGTATGTTCAGCTACACTCAAAAATGTCCACCACCTAATGGAAGTGACATAACACGCTCATGAATAAAAGAATTCATACTCCCACGAGACTGAAAAAAAAGCATCGTCCTGGGATCGATTAATTCTCCCATTTCACATTTTACTCCGCTGCGGCTCGAGCTTAATGGTGTGTAGCCCAAGCCTTGCGCCCACACACGAGCACCGCATCTGTTTTGATGGCAAATTCTCGTAAGCGACTGCTCTCTTGAGGCGATAGGCTCTGATTTGTCGAAAATGTCTGACTGAAAGGTGCCTCAGTCCGGAATGAGCCCCGTGACACATTCAGTCACTTGAGGCTGACGATTCAAACCGATTATGTGAGCTAATTTCCACGTAAATATTGACAAAGAAGAACCGTCCCCATCGCAGACAGTTCATCGCTCTTTGACCGTTGCCACTGGATTAACTTGCGGCTAGCAGTGATCCGTTTGTTTTATTTATTCTGTGCGATGTCCCAATTTCAATAATGTCGACCCGAGTGTTTGACCTCGGAATATCTCAGTATTTACAGTTTGAACAGTTCGTTACACTGCGAATGAAGCGTGGTCCGTCCTCGCGCGCGTCGTCCGTCATCCATACAGCTGCTCTGCGCGCTTGTCGTTCACCAAAAGTGCTTACTACCTGTATTGTCGCGTTTTTAATTGATGACCTTTGTCAGCAAAAATATTTTTTTGGATAAATGGACAGATGATAACACCAACATGTTCCTTATGTTCTGTCGCAGAAAACGACATTTTACGCTGTATAGGCTAATCCTAGGCTACAGTCGATTGGAAGCAGTTGTGCTGTAAAAAGACAGTTGTTGGAAAGACAATAATGATCATTGTAAACTAAATTTTGTTTCCAAATATATTTACGTTCAGCATCTCTTGCGTTTTTGTTTAGAGAACAGACCAAAGAGCATTTTCGAATTATGCGATGAAACATTTTGGTCAGTGACATATTACGTCGGAGGTTGGCTTCGTATTTGGAGTTAATGAGCCGATTGATATCAGCGAGAGTCGTCGGTTCCCTGCCATCAATCTCTCTTTCTTTCACTGGGAGAGACGATGGATCAGCTCGCCCATAACATTTTGACTTGGTGAGAGCGATGTTCAAATAAAACACGCATTTAGCGTAGCTACATTTGTTCAGTTAATACGATTTTGAAAAAACAAAAATAGTGATGTCTCGGCATTTTAAGAGACAAAAGGGCCAAGACAACGCATTTAAAATATTTTACGTATTTTGTGCATTCACCCCTTACAAATTATTGTAAATAAATACATCTGTTGCCTGGTCCTATTAATAATAAGTTGTGGATATTTATGCAGACTTGAATTTCGACAGAAAAAAAATCATGCATATTGTTATGATACGTTAAGTTTTAATATATTTCGGCATGGTTTTTAATTCACTAAACAAATTCCGTAATATGCAGGCTAATAGATAATATGGAATCCAGTATCACAAAATGTATGAAGATCAACTTTTAAATTAATGCGAAAATAAATTGGAAATTATTTCTAAACATAGGCTATTAGTTAAAATCTCAAATATGTTTTATAAGTAGTATTTATAAATAAGTGGCTGAGAAACAATCACATGGAGTCGGAAAGATAGGCTATATATAATTATTGTATTTTGCCTAATTTAATGCAAAATACGTCTTAAGACATGTTTGTAGTTTCGTCATACATGGGTCTACAATCCAAATTATTTATTTATTTATTATTTTCTTTGTTTCTCTTTATTCATTCAAGACAAATGAATTTTGCTATTTTAATGAAAGGTTACAAGAAAATTTAGGCTACATGTGGAAGTATGCAGATATAATAAAAATTTTTACATGAATTTTCATGTGGGTATTTTCAAGACTATATTAAAGACTTAAGTATATTGTCAATAATGTAGAGTAAAGAGGGTTTAATAACCTGCTTGGTCTGAGTGTATATCTCCTGGAAATAATTCCAGGAGAGGGCGCTATCATTACGTGATTCCAAGCGTTGTGACTTATGGTTCCTCTGTTATGTTGCCCATTTCACATTTAAAGTTATATTAGGAGGGAGGGAGGGGGAGAGAGAGAGAGAGAGTAAAACAACCTATCAAGCTGTTTTCATCGCTGACAGAGATTTTAAAAAGATATGGGCTATGCGTCTTCTGAAAAGCCTTTTGAAGATTAAAGTCGATGGAATGCACAAACGAGCGAAGTATCAGAAAAATTAAGATGAAACAAAAGAATATAAACTGCAGAATAAAACGTAAACAAGAAAAAGTGTGGCCATTCAAGAGTTAACAGCCTCAAAAAGTAAATACGAATTATTCAAAATAGCATGTTTAAGTCATGACAAATTAAGTCACCTTCGATTGTTATAGACTCGGCAGTGTCAAACTACGCGGATCAATCCATTTATGAACCTGCAGATCAGGGTATCGTCTTCATCATTCTTGTTATCAGCCACATGACTTTCGGTGTTTACCGAGCATGCGACGCGCGCATGCGCACCTCAGCACAACACACATACACAGTTACGCGCTATAAACGCGCGCCCGACAACACCAGCGCACAAGTGTCCTCCAAATCTCCTTGTATGAACGAAAACTGTTATCGGTTATCAGCACGGTACCCGACTGGAAGGGAAGTAATCTGAAAGATGCTTTAAACTGGGTAAATTGCTGATATGACTCATCCAAGACACCCATAAGCCCCTGATCAATCGAGAGGGAGGGGAACGAATTTGTGTGTGTGTGTGTGTGTGTGTGTGTGAAAGAGAGGGAGACAGGGAGGGAGAGGCAGATAAAAAAAAACGCAAAAAGATGAATGGAAGCACACCATCAGTATGCCATACATTCCCCAAGCCAAAAAATAGAAACAAATGTTTATAACTGCGTGTAATGTAGTCACGTTTTCTTAAAATTCCCTGAGAGGAAAGAGGAGCTAGACAGATGCCAAAGACTATAGAATACCAAAGAAGACGTGTGTTTCGTATAGTTTTGAAAGAGGAAAAATACAACAAGCAATATGGCCGCTTAATTGAAGGAAGCCCGCCTTGGCGCCTTCTGAGTAAAAGAGCCAATTACTAATCGATAAAGTCCAGAGCAGTTGAGAAATTATGAGACCGTTGTTGTCAGATGTCATTGGTGATTTCAAATATGAAATGTAATCATATTGGTGAACAGTTTTAGAGAATTTGATGTAGGAGCTGCACTTACATGTTCGAGAGGCCTTTCAAAGATGGCCGCCAAATGAAATTACTTGCCTTAAAGGGACTTTGACAGATGCCAAACAAATGCATTTACGTTGTGGCAAAGTTGGTGCCACGTTCCTTTTATACTATGGCAACGTTGCGGTCTATGTGCTCGCAACATTTGTAGCAACATAGAATTGTAAGGCGCGAAAGGGCTGGAGACATTCAGCAACTGCGAGGCTATGTTTTGACCACATTTGTTTATTTCTTATGCTAGATAATAACCATTACTCTTTATGCGTGTAGTTATATTTTGTGGTTAAAAACAGTTATGCAACTTGTTTATATTATAAATCATCAATCTTTCTTTTTAATGCTAACAGTAAATTAATCAATTAAAATCAACACCTGCCAACGTAAACTGAAGATTAAAAAAATACAATATAGGGTTGTACAATTCAAATTTATTAAAAAATTGTATGCATATAATAGTATTTTACACATTTGTAGAAGAATGTAATACATTAGGTATTTTTACTCTAAATATATTAACTTAAAAATAAATACTTCATAAGCTTACATTTGTATGAGAATGTCAGAACTTAAATAGGCTACTGAAAATAGTACATTTTTATCTTCATCTGCATATTATCAGCTCTGACAGGCTTCCGATGACTGGACAACTGAAAAAGAGATACATCACGTTAGTGTTATAGCATTAAAAAGATTTGTTCTGATTAATTCACTGATACATTAAGTGACCATTTCTGCTGATTACATCTTTATGCCAGTATGTGGTGACAAATTAATGTATTTTATGTTTCTTTAGTGAGTTAGTGAATCATTGAATCAATTAATTTATTAATTAATTAAAATATTAATTTGTACTTATACTTTAAAACATTAGATAACTTTATGGACAACATTTATATTTCCCACAAAGCATCTAACATACCTCAATAATCCCAAGAAGGGACTAAAATGGCATAACATAGTCAATTCATATACTACTTTGTCCATATACTCACATTAGTCTTTCTCCTATGCAGGCCTGTTGCTGTAAGAGTCCCTGGCTTTCAGCATCCATACTGGTAGACCCAGGCTGTGATTAAGGTTAATTAAATGATTGATGGTTGTTCAGGTCTAAGCAATTGTACATATTGCTATAACTTGGGATTTCACATTTTCACTCTCCTAAACTCATTCATTCTGCAACGTTTCGACCAACACGAAGCCTTGACGAAGACTTGTTGGTCGAAACGTGGCAATAAACAATTTTTTATGGAGCAGTTATATCAGTGTGCGGACATTACGTTTGTTTTTTTCTTCAGTTTGTCTCTTTTGTCCTGCACCTGAGCCCTGTTTGGGTTTGTGGGATGTGCGCACCAATGGATCATCTGCAGTGAATGGGTGCCATCAGAATGAGAGTCCAAACAGCTGATAAAACCCTCACAGTAATCCACACAATTCCAGTTTATCAATTGATGTCTTATAAAGGGAAAAACTAAACATTTGTAAGAAACAAATCCATCATCAAGGTCGTTTCTGGTTGCAATAACAGTCCATAATCGAATCTACCTCAAACTCTCCTCTAGTCCATCCCCTGTTGCCCTCTTACATCAGCCCCACTGTCATGTTAGTTTAGAACTGTTTTTGCTTATAAACGGTCCTTGATCTGTGCATATTTCTTTCCTGTTTCAGACGAGATGACATTTTCAATGGAGAAAGCAACACTGCAAAAATAATATACAGGTACTTTTCTGCCAGGACATTATCCATTAATTTGAAGGATATTTCTGTTAACCCTAAAACACAACGCAATGAAGTGTGAAATTCAAAATACAGGTAAAACACCTGTAAGAAATCAATACAGAAAATTTCCTCATATTAATACAGTACATTGTGCCCTATTTTTATTGCTTTTTTAGAGTAAATATTATGGATAGAAGACTCAAATTTTAGCTGGAAGTAATGGTTTGAAATTAAAAATGTCTTAATGGCGGATTTGTTTGTTTTTTGTTTTTTTTTCACAAATATGCAGCTTTCCTCTTCACAAAATGTTAACTGATGGACTGGAGTCATGTGGATTATTGTGATTTTATTTATTTATTTATTTTAAGCAGCTGTTTGAACTTATTCTGACGGCACCCATTCACTGCAGAGAATCCATTGGTGAGCAAGTGATGTACTGCTAAATTTCTCCAAATCTGTTCCAATGAAGAAACAAACACATCTACATCTTGGATGCCTCAGGGTATGTATACTTTATAATAATTTTCATTTTTCAAACTGTTTAGGAACTGTTAATGAACCCAGAATTGTTCTTCTATGACATCATTGGGGGGGGGACCCGTTTTGGAGCCTTTATTTGTAAGAATGTGCTAAAAAATACACCAACTGAATCAATGTAACTATGGATTAAAAGGACAGCTATTTAAAGTCAAGATGAAACAGCATTCACAATCTATTTTACTGCTGTAATGTGACTATAAAGCAAAACTATTAAAAAAAAAAAATTTTGAGCTGGAGCAAGTTATGACATATTAATGAAAAATTGACAAAGACATTCTTTTTTTAAATAATAGAAATGAATATGAATCATTTGCAAACAAACAAAGGTGTTTAAATAGAGTCCATTATTATTTCACATTGCTATATTGATTTGTAAACGAAGAAGTGTGATTTGAAAAGTAAGGGATGCATTTAAGGGTGGACAATGATTTGTGGGATGAACTATATTGATATTTCCTAATGCCCCCCCCCAGTTATGATGGTTACTATGCCCCAGTGGAGAAGAGTGTGAGGAAAATGTTTGTTGCCTTTAGACTTTGTGAAACAGCACATGGAGATGACGTGATCAGATAATGAGGATAGCACCGCATTAACATCGCCATTATCTGTTTTTGTGTCATTTGACATTGGTATGGCGTACAAACGTACGTGAGCGAGCCTCCGCACCAAACACTGATTGTATGTCTGTCTACAGGCAAGGAGAGTGATAACATCTGTGTAATTTTAACATGATGACGGGCCCCACGGGAGCCAGCGCAGGAGATGATCGGAGTTGAGCTAAGTACTATTAATCATTTAATTACCACTGGCTGATTCAGTCCATCAAAGCCCTCTCTGCATCGCCTCATACAAATTCATCCATTATGAGGTCAGTCATGCCCTCGTCAATCAAATCGCACCACCCCCAACCCTCAACCAGCCGTCATACCAGCTTGTGTTTTTACAGTGTGCAACGATATGTGACATGAAAGGAACAGTACCTCTTGTCCTATTCAGTGCTACACTCAGTGAGTCAGATGGCTGTGTTGGTTTACAGCAATATGTTTAATAATGAGGTCTATTATGACTGGAGATTAGCACATAAGCCTCGGCACAAGGACGAAAGATTCATTGAGGATATTTAGATGAAACAGACGGAGGCCAGCGTCTGTGAGGATGAAAGAATGTAGTTGTTGTCGCCTTTGTGTCTCATCTGTTGACTGAATATCACCCATCACTGTGCAAGAGCTGCATTACAAAACACGATATTCCATTTGCATTCATTGTAGCAATATTGCCTCTCAGTTTATAATGGCTTTATTCTCCACACTCCAAAGGTATTATAATCTCTTTTATTTTATGTGAATAGGAGAGCGTTCACTCTTAGGATTTGTAAACATATGTTCAGAATAATGCTGTCAATGCTTCACTTACTTGCTTTTCCTCGAGTGTTGTTTAGTCTGCAGATCATTGACTTCTTAACTTTCTTTGTAAGTTCCCCCGGATATGATTCATTTGTTTATGCAAATGCCATAACAGAAAGTAGTTTTTTTTTTTAGGTATAAGCAAATAAGAAACAGCATATAGAATATCTGTGGCTATAGGCTCACATAGTCGATTTAACAGGTGCTTATCAATGAATCGTATCATGGATGTCATATTTGACGCAGACACAAAGCAAGCTGTGAGAGATAAAAGTTCCGCAGTTTGGATTTAATATAACAATATTAGATTTAATATAAATATAATTGAATATATTAGATTTAATATAAATTAATATTTAATTTAATATAAGATACGTTTTCAACAATTAAAAAGTCTGGGGTTAGAAAGGTTTTTTATTTATATATATTCATTTTCTTATATTCATTTAATTAGCAAGGATGCTTTAAACTGATCAAAAGTGACAGTAAGGACATGATGTTACAAAAGATTTCCATTTCAACTAATTGCTGTTCTTTTCAACTTTCTATTCATCAAAGAATCACTGATTCCACGAAAATATATCAAGCAGCACTACTGTTTTCAACATTGATAATAATAAGAAACATTTATTAAGTACCAAATCAGCATATTAGAATGATTTTGAATGATCATGTGATACTGAAGACTAAAGTAATTGCTGCTGAAAACTCAGCTTTGCATCACAGGAATGAATTACATTTTAAAATATATTCAAATAGAAAACAAGTATTTTAATTTGTAATAATATTTCACATAATGCATTTGTGTTCTCTTACGGTCCGAATCGGATTTTTTCTTTAAGCTGTATCTTGGTGGGTGGTTTTTAACAGTGTTTTCTGAGTACAGAAAGGTGTCAGGTGTCCTCTGGCGAGCAACGACCTTGTTGTTCCAGATTATGTTTTGATAAGGACATACCTGCTCCACTACATCCCACCATCGCCTCCACTAACTCACCCACACTGCCTCTCCGTTCTGAACCCCTTGAATCGGATTTTTTCTTTAAGCTGTGTATCTTGGTGGGTGGTTTTTAACAGTGTTTTCTGAGTACAGAAAGGTGTCAGGTGTCCTCTGGCGAGCAACGACCTTGTTGTTCCAGATTATGTTTTGATAAGGACATACCTGCTCCACTACATCCCACCATCGCCTCCACTAACTCACCCACACTGCCTCTCCGTTCTGAACCCCTTAAGGGTAAGGAGACCAGATTTCAAAACCACACAATATTTAAATTAACAGAGTGTAGGCTACACCTTCATAAGTCATGTGCTAATTAAATAATTTATGCAAATAACTGTACAAAGTAGCTGCTATTTATTTTAATATTGAATAACTATAAGATTTAAAAAACTGTGTATACATATTCACTAAACAATAATACTGCTAGATAAGTATTATGAAAAAAGCATTATTTACAGCTACAGGGTTCTAGGGTTAGACCGTAAATCAAAATTTACAATGTATACACATTGATTTCGATGCCGATATAAAATTGAGCAACATCATGAATATTTCGGTGATATTAACAGACTTTTCACTTGGCCATTCAGTTTCCTTAAGAACTTGTCATTAGACAAATTTTGCTACCCTTTCTTGGAAGAAAGAGATTTTGAGAGGCGTCTTAACAGAGTGTAGGCTACACCTTCATAAGTCATGTGCTAATTAAATAATTTATGCAAATAACTGTACAAAGTAGCTGCTATTTATTTTAATATCGAATAACTATAAGATTTTAAAAACTGTGTATACATATTCACTAAACAATAATACTGCTAGATAAGTATTATGAAAAAAGCACTATTTACAGCTACAGGGTTCTAGGGTTAGACCGTAAATCAAAATTTACAATGTATACACATTGATTTCGATGCCGATGAGCAACATCATGAATATTTCGGTGATATTAACAGACTTTTCACTTGGCCATTCAGTTTCCTTAAGAACTTGTCATTAGACAAATTTTGCTACCCTTTCTTGGAAGAAAGAGATTTTGAGAGGCGTCTGTCAATTAAACTTTAATTGGAAAATGACAGGTGGTAGGTTTGAATCCCTTCCACGAATTGGTTCAAATTGTATTAATGAAGTGATTCAGAACTCTGATTCAATAATTAGTTTGCATCGAGACTCACAAAAATTTCTATGTGACAGTATTAAAATGTTTAGGTATCTTTTAAAATTAATTTCTGAATGTATTTTTTTTACATTGGTTCAAATAAATTAAAATATTAAATATGATTTTATTCATATAGGGAGAAAGAGTGGAAAACATGCCTTGATTATTTTTAATTAAGTTATGGTATTTTACTACTTGCAGTGAATATTTGGAATTTACTTCGCAACGATTAAAGAAAAATCAACTTTTAAACCATTCAGAGCAAAAACAAAACATACTGAATACCATTACAAAGCAACCGGATATCAGTGGTTCAACCGGAATTTTATGAAGCTACAAGAATACTTTTGTGCGCTAAGAAAACAAAAATAACGACTTTATTCAACTTTATTCAATGTCTTCTCTTCCAGTCAGTCTCTGCCACCTTTCACAAGAGTACCATGCCGCATACGTGTGCATTCCTCTGCTTGTAAACAAGGCGCATCTGTGTTCTACGTCAGAACGCCGGCTCCTGCGTCAGCAGCATCACACGCATGTGTCGTGGTACTCTCGTGTGGCTTCATAAAATTAAGGTTGAACCACTGATGTCACATGGACTATTTTAACGATGTCCTTACTACGTTCCTTGAACATGGTATTTGCCTTGCTGTCTATGCATGGTCAGAAAGCTCTCGGACTTCATCAAAAATATCTTCATTTGTGTTCCGAAGATGAACGAAGGTCTTACGGGTTTGGAACGACATGAGGGTTAGTGACAGAATTTTCATTTTTGGGTGATCTATCACTTTAATGACACAAACTCTTTATGAAACAAATTGATATGCATTACTGACAGTAGAGACCATCTGAGAAGTCAAAAGTTTTTATTGTGACTCTTTAGCTAGTCGTGGCACAGCTGCAATGGCTGAGCAAACTGAATGAGTCAGAGCTGTAACCGCTTTGAGAATTCGAAAAGTTACATTTCCAGTTTCTTTTCATTTACATGGGTAGCCAGCTCCCCACTCAGCCATTATTCTACAGCCACTTTCATTTTAATAAAAGAATAGATTCCATTTGATTGTGTTTCAGCAGAAGTCTTTGAGAGCGTTTAAAGGGTGACATCAGTTTGTTGCTCCCCATGCATATCCGTGTTTTAGATGAAGCTAATTGGATAACCACTGCAAGTTAGGTGCTAAATTGCTTTTTTTTTCGGACGATGAACTACTTTTTTTAGTCAAAGCCAACCAGGGCAGTGCTCACAATTACATGACTCACGGAAGTGATCGGCCTTCTTCCAACTTCTTCCAAAAATTCTTGAAGGACAATAGTAGCATATGGCCTCAAAATCCACACAATACTGTAATTTAAGCAGTGTTTAAGCATTTAAGCATCATTTCTGATCGATTTATAGTCACCATGTGACCAGTTTGTTTACGCAACTGCAATTACTCGTAGACTTTCCTATACCGCTCCTTGATTGTTTTGGTTGCAACTGTCAACTTTGGACAACATAGTGATTAAAAATGAGTCACATTCTGAGTCAGACATTGTGTAGCTTTTATGGTAAATCATGTTTATCTCTCTTACATACAAATGCACGCTCCTGATAAATCAGGTGACTTGCCAGCATACATGAACACCATATAGTCTCTTGTTGTGACGCATCTTTGACGTGTGACATACAAGACAAACATCCACTTTTGACTTCTTTTCTTTCCTTCCTTTTTCATTTTTGTTACTTTCTTACTGCCATCTGGACTTTTTCATCTAACGCATCAATTTTTATTGATTTGATACGAATGGAAAAAATATGGCAAAATATAATAGAGACTGCGAGAATGATAAAGTGACTGAAAAGGACAGAAGATGAGAATAGTGGAAAAGTAGTAAAATTTTGTGTGAGAGAGACAAAAAGACAAATGCAGAGAGACTCACATACTTGGGGGAATCGGTCAATAAGTGAAAAAACTGACTATAAAAATCGGGGGACAGTGGGGAAAGGAGATGAGGGATGGAGTGGCAGGGACTGAATGGAGGAGGGTAAGAGAGAAAGAGGTACAAGGGGGGACTGGGGAAGAGGGGGATATAGAGATAGAGAGGGAGGGCTGGTGATCCTCAGGGCTGGATGACTCACTTTGCTGCAGCCGTTTGTGCGTCACTGGCGCAGGGCTGGAGGAGGAGATAGTAGAGAGGTCTGCACATTTAATTACAACCTGCCAATTTATATACAGTGTACACACACATATTCTCTCCCTCTCTCGCTCACTCTCTACCCTCGCTGTCCCCCCTATAATGCCAAAATATGATAACATGAACGTTCAAAGACCCCCACATCTATACACACAACAGCATTTCAGGCCACAGAATCTCAATATTCAGACCGACGTGCACACAAAACCACTCATCAATGCAAATGTAGAGTTCCGGCAGCTTGGCATTTTGTCAAAGGCGATGCAGAGAGAGAGTGTTTACAAGGATGTAAACCTTCACAATTCCAGGTGTCACACTATAAATTAAACGAAACGGATGGAAAAAGCCAGGCAAACAAATCCCAGCTCTGGCTTTAAAGGCAAATGTATCTTGGCAGATAGTACAAAACAACATCTGACAAAAGTCGTACTTCAAGTGGAATGAAACCTCAAAGATCATCACCATCGCATTAACAGATAACGTCTTTTAAAAATCATGATGGCTCTGGGGCTCTGAGGGAGCAGACTATTCTCTGAACATTTCCGACTCGCTGACATCGCCTTCAAGCAAGGCAAAGACACATATCACTGTGAAAGATGGGGACTTCAGGTTACAAGCCGCAGAGTTGTCTTGGCACACAATAGACTGGTATAAAAGCCATTACAATTGTTTTTGCCCATTTCCCACTCGCCCTTCACAGAGTACCCCATGTATTTCATGAAACAATTGAAGTGTGTTTTAGTACAGCTTAGTCTGAGAGTCCCTCTGGGGGGTTTTTACTAACTAGAGAGCGTCGTTGGGAAAATTATCATAAATTATAAAATCGAAAACCTTTCGTTGACTCCGTCCTCATCCTCCTTCCAAACACACACATACAGTCTCACATGCTCTCACACACATACAGTCTCTCCCTTTGGAGCACGCCTCAGCCTCCTTGAGCGGCAATTACCCCGTGAGTGCCCATGAGCCACACTCGCTAGACAATAGGCGCAATCAGCCGCCCTTTCTCGAGCCGCGCACTCTGTTCCGGCTTTCTTGTGCAAGAAGAGAGCAATTTAAGCAAACAACAGCATTCCAAAGAAATCACAAAGACGGAAGAGACCGCACGCTGCGCCGATGATTGGCCAATGCGGCAGCGCACTCTCAAAGAACACGAGAGCAAAACATAACACACCACCATTTCATTTCTGCTCTAATATGGCAGCTGCTGATTGGATTGAAGGGATCATTGTGCTTTAGTATAAATACCCCAATGGAGTGACCTCAGAAAGCGAGACTCTGGTCATTGTTCAATCAGAAACGGGTGAGCCGAGTGTGAAGCCATTGGCCCCGTCACTCAAGACATGGTGAACAAATGTCAGGCAGATTTCGCTATGAATTGTTCGCCATGATCTCAAAAGAGATCTGCGCTAGCGGGCCAACATGCAATTTCTGAAAATACAGAATAGGAACCTACAGAATGAGTCAGGCTTTAGGTGACATCATAAACAGCTTGCCATTTCCACGCTTGAGCTGCACTCATTTTCAGTCAAATGGCTTTGAAACGCTTCAGCAATCACCCCTGGCTGTGAAATAAAGGCATTTTCTGTCCTTTTAAAATAAATTTCGATAGACCAACGAAAGGACGAGTAGCACACAAGTATAATAAAGCTGATTACAGACCCCTATGCAGCAGCTCTGGCACACAGTTCTTACTCGTCTGACAGTTTAATTCCCATGTAGCGCGTGGCGTTTATGATGTGTGTTTGTTTTTTTTGTGCACTCCCACTTCCACGCCGTTTCAGGCACCAGTGTTTTCATGAAACGAAATGGCACAGCAAGCTGTTGTAAGCCTGAGGTGTTTTAATACTGTCAGAGTGCAAATGAGCAATAACAATCATGTAGACGTGATAAATGGAAAAGGTAGGATGAACAGACTGATACGGCGAGACGAAATCGCAACACAGAAGACCGAGAGATGGATGAGGGGGGCAAGAGGAAAGTGATGATTGATGCCAATGTGACGTTAAATGGAAAAAAAGGGCGGAGTGGGAAAGGAAATAACAAAAAAGAGAACTGGGCGACACTCACAATAAATCTCAGATTTGAGCCGATGCTCCGCACTGCCGCGTGCCCACACTCGCTACGCAACGCACTTACACGCTCTACACACCCTGTGACATCATGATGACAGAGCGAGTGGTCATGTGTATTGTCCGGTGATTGGATGGCAGGTTATTCCGATGCTAAACACGCATGTGAAATTGTGTCTTTTCACATTAGTAAAGTGACCTATCGGGGACGGGCTCTCATTTTACATTCAGAGAGAGTGAGAGAAACAGACAGACAAAACAGATACAGAAAAGAGAGACGGGGACACAAAGAGACAAAGAAATATGCATGGTGAGCAGGTGAGTCACCATCAAACAACGGTCAAAAACAACAAAGTGGGAATTCATTTTTTGATGACAAACATTCATTGTCATCCTTTCGGTTGTTGTACAACAGTACTCAGACACTTTGAAGTGGTGGTTAACAGATCTAACAAATTAATCTTTCTTGCTGTATTCATAAACAAACAGTTTGTATACACACACATTAATAAATAAATATACACATAGACAGACATTTTCTCTTTCATCTGAGCCTCTTTGATATAAGGGATCAATAATGTGGAGGTTAAACAGGCTCAGAGAATAAAAAGATGAGAAAGAGCAACATCTTAGTCCCACACTTACACACACATATATATTACTATAGCACAAACACACACAGGCCTCTGTGAGGATAACACACACACACACATACAGTCCCCTATCAGGCAGAGCACATAAAAGGGACAGATGTCAAAGGAGTGTGATGGGAGAAAACTGTCTACCAGAAAAGACCACAATAAAGGAATAATTGTACAAGGCAATCTAACCATCATGGGTCGAAAGATAACATAAACGGACATAAAAACATGAAAAACAAAAGAGAGAAATTTCTATTAGAGTTTAGATCAAAGTATAAACTAAGACGTACACAGGTAAGCAGTCAGCCATTTGGCAAATCCTGGTATTCACAGAGGTTTTATTCTCTCCTCTCCCCCTCGGTGAATGGCTAATGTGTGGTGTGCATGGTGGCGTGACACAGCTGCAGTGTGCTGGTCTGTCATCTCTGCTGGTTATTGTGTCTGAGATTAGCCTCTCCCATTCTCCCTAAAACCCTAAGGGCACTAGAGCCGAGACGATGGCCGTTATCACAGCGCGCACAGTCTTTATCTGGAAAGCCGAGATGACGAGCGAGTGCTGTCACATGTTTGGCTGCTCAGGTGCCCGTCTGTGATGAGCCCATGTAAGAAGCATGTGTGTTCATATGTGAAAATGTGCTGTTTAGGATTTAAAAGTTTTTTTATTCATTTGGATTTTTCAATTTTTTGTTTATAATATGTTTAAATTAATAATTATCTTGTTTAAAATTTATTTTTGTTTTGTTGTTATTTTAATAACTTTTTTATTCTTCTTATCATAAATTTGTATTTTTAAGTATAATAATAATAATATTTTTAAATAAAATATAACAATTATATATTATATTATATAATTTAGAGGTATTTAATAGGGTCATGAGGCTTATTTTTCATATTTTTATATATAGAATATTTTTTCTTTTAAAATTTTAAGTTTTAATATTACAAATGCTTAATAATAATAATAATAATAATAAGTAACGATAAATACAATAAAAAAATTATTAAGTCTCATGGCTCTTATTAAATTAGTTTTTATTTTACCCATTTTTATTGCTATTATTCATTTATTATAAGCATTATTATATTATAAATACTTACTACTACTACTAATAATAATAATAATGAATAAAACAAATAATAATTTTAAAAAGACCATGACATTTTATTCATTCATATTTTTATTTATTAATGGTAATATTATATATATATAATAGGGTCATGTAATATAATATTTTAATATAATAATTATTTGGAGGCATTTAAATGGACCATACATTATTTTATAAATGAGTCCTATGCCTTGGTTTTGGGTGTCTGTTGCAATTAATTTTACTGTAATGTTCTGATAAAATCATCTGTGGTTTTATTACTGCCAGAGTAGGGTGTGCATAATCCTCCAGCATTTTCAAAAATAGCACAGGAAAGCAGTAATCCTTCAGAACAAAGGTGCATAAATTTGAATTGTCCCACTGAGCAGATGTTTATCATTAGACGGGCAATGTGACTCCGTCAAGACAGGCCTGTAATGAAACACTGGCACATGTTTAAAAGATGCTTAAAGGCAGCTGAAAGCAGAGCAGTCATGATAAACATCTTTAATTTACAGAACATCTAATTCCTAAATGTTTGACTCATACACTTAATTTGGCTTCAGATTCATTATTCACCATTTCCAAACCGATGGAGCCCCTGCCCCCCATCTACAGCCCATCTTTCTCTCCTACTCCCCCGCTCTCTGTCTTCCTTTTTCCCTCTCCATCACACACAGCCCTTACTGAAAATTAGCCCAATTTAGCCCACCACTAATGGCCCCGGTGCCCGCCGCCCTACAACTAATGGCACTGGGTCTTTTCCTTCATTTATGACCAGTAATTAAGTCTCTGTTGTTTCAAGGCAAATTTGCACACTAAGAGCCCCAATTTTTTACAATTAATTCTGTGCTCATATGACGTGGCTTTTAATTACTGTATTAAAAAAAGCAAGCACCTGGGACTGCAGCCTCCTGAGTGATTCATGATGATGTGGAGGTAGATTCAGAAATTCACAAATATTTCGCAATAAGCTTGCATCTTTTGAACTCAGGCTGATTTTCCGTGTGACATTTTTAAATAGGCATTCCAGTTGTTAAATGAAAAATGCAAACAAACATCCAATATCCTAATATTAAAATGAAGAATTATTATTTGTCAGAATATTATTTGTCAGATGGTTTCGTTTGAAGTGATTTAGTGTTGCGGCAGCAGTCCCCCTGGAGGAACCTGAGGTTAAATGCTTTTATGATAAAATAATCCTCTTGAGACCCAGCAATTCATTTTTAAGTCTACTATAGAGCACTTTCTTTTTTTCCCTTTCTTTATAATTTCTTTATAAAGACTATTCTTGACACAGTTTTACATCCAATATAATATAATATAATATAATATAATATAATATAATTAAAATCATAAAATAAACATTTCCATTACTTATAATAAACTAAATGTTAACTAAAATAAAATAAACACTTTTTGCCAAGACAATGTTTCTCATTTTAATTTAGTATAACTAACATGACTAAAACTAAAATAAAAATGTAAAAATTCCATAGACATATATAAAAAACCAAAACTACACAAAATGACAAAAACATACAACAAAATTACTAAAACTATAACTAAAACCTAATTGACTCAAAATATTAATAAAACTTAATATAATCTTGATGATACTAAAATAATGCTGAAATATAACAATATAATGTAATGACCACTGACTGTACATTATCCCACTAATTACATAACAAATGGGCATGGTGTAATAATTTGAGTTTATATTATTTCATTTTGTGAGAATAATGAAACCACAGAGTGACATAATAAACATGAACTTTCCACAGCTATGAAACAAATTAATATAATATATTGATTTGAATTATGTAAGAATAAAACTCTTAAAAAAATGTTTTACGAGAAAATAATATAGTCTTTATACTTTGAAATTTCCCTAGCTGTTTCTTTGTGAAATTTACTAGCAACTTCTGAGTGAAAATTGTTTCAACACTTGTTAGTCATAATATAGAAAAAATAAATAAAATACATAATATGATATAACATAACAGTATAATATAATAATACTTTCATATTGCTTTTCATATTTTATATGAACACATAATGAAAAAATAAATAACCTTAAAACTAAACACTTTTTGTAAACTTATAAATGCCGAAACCTTTTTTGCTGGGCCTCAGAGAGGGTTATAATAGAGCTGGATTGAGATCAAATTAACTCTGGATTACACCTGTTTGGGAATCTTGGCAGCTAACTACTAACTAAAAGTAACATCTGCTTATTTACATATTCAAAGAAAGCTAATTATGAAAGCAAGAGCTATCCTCAACACAAAATGCCAACGAGCAACGTGCGTTCGCATGTCGTTTCACCGGCAGCATTTTTAGACACTATTCTTAGAATTCAATATAAGCTTAACTTCCAGCTAATTGACTTAATTGCTTATCCTCGTACCTCAAAATTAGTATGATCTCAGACCAGAAGTCCTTTCTGTGCATTTGTGCGAGTACAAATCAAGTATGTCATTTTTAGTTACCGAGTCAGAGCGTCATAGTCATCAGCATATGAGACATGACAGGAATACCTGCAAATGTGTAGCGAGGCAAAAGTGTGTCCATGAGTCAGACTTTAAACACAAAGCATATAACACCAACAATTCTGAGGGCTAACAAAGCCTGGTCACAGGATCGTACGCTTCTAGACGGAGTGTAAAGATGAAGTTCAGAGAGGTAGACAGGAGCTAGGTTATGTAGGGATTTATATACAAAAAGAAGAATTTTAAAGTTTATTCTCTGACAAACCGGCAACCAGTGTAGAGATTTAAGATTGGAGTGATGTGTTCATGTTTACGACACTTTGAAAGAAGTCTAGCCGCAGCGTTTTGGACAAGCTGAAGACGCGCAATTTGAGACTTAGATATACCACAATATAAGGAATTGCAGTAATCAAGATGAGACGCAACAAACGCATGAACAGCTATTTCTAGAGTTTTAGGAGTGAGAAAGTTTTTAATTTTAGACAGTGTCTGCATAAAAGCACACACCTCAGACATCCTCACTGTCCAGTCTCGTATACACGTAGAGGACTCAATGACTTTGCTACTGATTCCCTTTGAATACTTCTTGCATTACTTACCTCCTGTGTTCCTCCTAGTGTCTCCTCGTCTCCAAGTGTCTCCTAGTTCCCGGATCGCTGAGGTGTGTGCTTCCCCCGGATACCTTCCAGCCTCAATCAAGCCAAAGACTCGGATTACTCCACTCTCCATATCCTCTGCACTCTCTCACGGACCTTTCCCTCACCCTCACTTCCTCCGGACTCGACACCAGTACTCACTGTGACCAAATAAACTGTTTTGTATATAACTAACTTGTTGTGTCAGACCTCTTCCGTAACAGAAGCCCGGACCAACACCGACGGCACAGATGAGTCACCCCGATCCATTCC
>NW_015632463.1:34347-47687 GCF_001515625.1 Sinocyclocheilus rhinocerous
TCCCTGCGACAGCCTTCTACTGGTCTCACTCCCTTCCAGTGCGTGCTCGGGTTCCAGCCGCCACTGTTCCCCTGGTCCGGGGAGCCTTCTGATGTCCCGGCGGTGGATTACTGGTTTCGGGAAAGCAAGAGGGTCTGGGACGCTGCTCATCACCATCTCCAACGGGCAGTGCGCAGGCATATGTTTATCACATTTTAAATGCTGGTCAACAAGAACACCTAGGTTCCGCAACCGTGAGGATCTAAAAACGGATCAGCTTTCCAGCTCAGGGCTTATTCACAGAGTTCTCATTTGGACCGAAAACAATTACCTCGGTCTTGTCTTCATTTAGGAAGAGGAAATTTTGGGCTAGCCATGATTTAACCTCCTCTAAACATTGCAGAAGCCACGGCAGTCCCCCAAAAACTAAATTTTCCCCTAGGGCCCACTATTGCATCACCATGCACCAGGAATTCTTGAGTGACATAAGCCAGCTTACAGTGATGCCATTCAACAACATCAGCAGCTGGAGGACAGAGGACTTCAGCATTGGTCCATCTATCGCTGTTTTCTATGTTCGTGGAGTAAGTATACGTAAACTGTGTGTTTATACAACTTTTGTTTGTGGCCAATCAACATAGTTCATTTTGTGCTGGGTTAGACCCTACTACGCTAATTTAGTCCTCCCAAAAGGCATTTCCTATAATTAAAATCGTAAATTCCTGTGTGCAAACAAAACAAAAAATGGGAACATATTGCATAAGAAACATCGGCACCCATCATTTTTAAAAAGCCACGTAGAGACAGTTTTACATAAACTTACTCCACGAACATGGAAAATAGAGATAGATGGACCAACAGCAAAGTCCAAGTACTTCTCTGTCCTCCATCCTCTAGTTTTTACAGTTGCTGACTGACGCGCTTAAATGACGTCGTTGTCGGATGGCTTCAGAGTTCCTACTGGCGGTGCGAATGCAACCAGGTAAACAGCCCTAGGGGAAAATTTCGTTCTCAGGGGAGCACCTTGGTGGCTAGTTCCTATAACCGAGCTCTTATAACTACCTGGTGTGAAAGCCCCTAGTGAACAGTTCTTAAAAGAACCGTGATTTTTTTTAGGTTGAAGAACATTTTAATCTAAACAACCTTTTTCACTCTAAAGAACCATGAAAGTTCCAATGCTCCAAGGTTGCAATGTTGAAGGTTCTTCATGGAACCAACAATGCCAATAAGGAACACCACTGCAAAAAAACCATTTTGGAACCTTTATTTTTAAAAGTGTACTGAGCTTATGTTCAGTTACTTAGTAAGGTGGTCAAGTATACAAGTAGAGATCTTCTTGCATGTTGCTATCATAAAGGCAATTTAGCTATATAAAACAATGAACTATGAAACGTCTGTCCAATTTCTCCTTTAAATGCACATGTCCAATGGGGGGGCTTTAAAGGTGGAAAGGGTGAGTGGGTAACTGCCCACTCCTGAGCACCATCAGAACAGGACTTACAGCTGAATGGGCCACCAACCTCAGGCAAGAGTGTAACTGGCAGGAAATAGTGGCAAGGGGGACAGATTTGAGGGCATCACCACGTAAACACACACACGAACGCACATATGCACAAACACACACAGAAACGCACACACGTTCGAGCCCCAGGGTACCACAGCATCTCCACTGCAGTGTGTCAGAGCAGCTGATAATCCAAACACGTAAGCAGCTGGCAGGACGAGAGCGACATGGGAAGTTGGTTATTACTGTTATCATCATAACTATTATCATTATCAGCCCAAGCAGCAGCAGGTCCCCTTCATCTGGGAGCGGTGCGTCATACGGCTGGGTCGAAACCATGAAGTGCAAGGAAGCGACCTGTGCTGAATGTAAAATACAAAGACTGGGGGAAAAATGGGTTGATTCACTCCATTCTTTCGATTTCTCTGCCTCTCCCTATTTCGCTCTCTCTCAGCCCCTCTTCCTCTCGTCGCTCTTGTCCTTCTTCTCAATTTTATGTTTTTCTTGAACTAGCACAGATCCATTTATCTGCTTTTTAAGGATTTGCACAGTCTCCTATTCTGTACGGGACACTGTGACAATGAAAGCACCTACATGTCCTCTCGTACATTGATTTTCTTTGCCGCTCACATACTCGCGCCCCCTCGCCATGTATACCGCGGTAAGGCCGCGCCACTGTACGCTGGTGGGCTGAATGCTCATGCCTTTCAGAGACAAAGAACCACCAGTTGTCTTGTCTCTCTCAAACACTGTCTTTCTCCGTTCCTCCCCCACTGGACGACATTCGAACCCCCGCAAGAGTTTATTCGCGTTCTTCTGAGATTAGCATCTTTTCTCTTATCTCCGATTGGCACATATCGGAGGACGAAAGGAATCATCATATTTGTTTTTTTTGGACGTCTCCCACTCCGACAACCCACTGCAAACACGGCACACAATGCCCGTCATCATGCTTTAGGGCGCCAAATCAGAGAGGTGACTTACTGCTGCCATCAAGTGGCCTTCAGGGAAACCGCAACCTGTTGCTTATAAAGATTCACAATAAACCCGTAGTGTACATAGGCCCAAACCTGCAGAAATTGAAAATAAATAAATGTAATAAGATTTTTAAAAAATAAAGGAAATAAAGGAACTTATTCAAACATTTACAAAATTTTGGATTGTTTTTTAACTAATTTAATTAAAAATAATTGTAATTAAATTATTTATTTATTTATTTTTTTTTTTTTACATGTATTTTTTTTCCCATTTACTCTCACTTTTCTCATTACTTTTCTGTGTGCAACATGGAAATTAAGCAGATGGCACCTGCATTTTCCATATGCTACAAAATAGTCTGCATGTTCAAAATAGCATCTGCATCAACTATAATCTATTATTTGATTATCCTAGTTCATTTAGATAAGATGGTTATACTAAAACAAATTTTTATACGATATATCACAAACTCACTTTCTCACATAATTACCTTTAGGATGTATAATAAGTTTTTTTATAGCAATAAAGACTGCACTTACTGGTTTCAGGCATCTGAGCATTGTCGCTCGTTTTCTCAAAAGTAAAGTAAAAAATGTTGTCAATAACCTGGTCTTGCAGGGTTTCAAGTAAACGCACTTTCCAACAGTGTGTTAGGCTGTCTGTAAATAACATTAATGATTATGGATGCCAAGTACATAATTGACTGAGGAGGTGGATGCAGGAGGTTTATCTTTCCCAGTGGGGTTAATCAGGTTAAGTACAATGTTGTCATGTGTGCTTGACGCTAATCCTGCCTAATCTAAGGACATTATCTTGATACATATCCAAAAGGTGGAAAGATTAATGCTTCAGAAACAAAATGCATACCAGTGATGTGACAAGAATATGTTATCTGGACTAAAACTCATTTTATGTTCCCGTCCCACGTGCCTGTGGGACAGGACTCCTCATCTTCCTGAGGGTTTTTAATACTCCATCGGATATGACTGATCAACGACCCCTTGAACAAAAGCTCTGAGACGAATGCAAATTTCATGGTGTCTTAAAATAAACATGTTATAAATAAATATGTGTACTGTAATGCTACTACATATTTTTCTCTCTCTCTCTTTCTTTATGCATTGCTCTCATTCACTCAAATCTTCAAGAAAGACCTGAATTGGTTTTTTTTGTTTGTTTTTTTGGGAGGGATGTTATATATGTGTATGGACATTTTGTCATTGTGGTGGCTGAATGGTTAAGGATGTGGGCTGCTAACAAGCATGGAAGGATCATTCTGTACAGTAGTACAGTAGGAGTGATCCATGAACTGGAGACAACACGCCTTCTGCATTAACACTGGCACAATATTAGTGATACTGTACTAATCACACATAAGATCCTTGAAGACCCTTGACTAAGTGGCATAAGGCCAACAAAATAACTTATTCTGGGCAAACAATGCCCACTTAGAATGGAAGAGATGTCTAAAGTGGGCAAACACAGTTTAATTGTTTTTATGTGATATAGGAGCTCAGTTATTGGAACTAGCCACCAGGTCAATCCCCTGAGAACTAAATTTTCCACTAGGGCCATTTTCCTGGTTTCCATGCGCACCACCAGTAGGAAATCTAAAGTGACAAAGCGGCAGACAGCGACGTCATTTAAGCATGGCATTCAATCTCTAGAAATGGTTGTACAGAAAACAGGACATTTCAACATATAGAAAACAAATACTCCTGAAAGTTGCATGAAGTCATCCAATCAGATTAGAGCTTGCCAGATCAAGAAAGTGCTCACTAGGTTTTCAATGGGCATCAGATGAGCGGACGGTCAGCAATTTAACTCTCTGAGGCTATGGTATTAAATTTGCGATGAAACGGAAGTAGCAACAGATCTTTTCTTCCATATTGTGACTTCCATCCAAATAAAAAGATTATCGCAAAAAAAAAAGGTGGGGCGGGGACTTGGTTTTATCATTAAGTTGCTGAATGGATAGAGGCAGATCTGAATGCAGGCTTGCAGTCGATTGTAAGAAAACAGCAGAGTTGAATTTGGACTAAATGATTGGAGAAGTTCAGCATACATCACCAGAGAGAAGTTATAAGATCTACATGCATTTAGAAAATAGATAGGGTCAATTTTCATTTCACGCTTTTGGCTTCTGTCCTAAAAGCAAAGTGACTAGTATCAGTAACTAAGCATGTTACTACACAATGAAAGGTAATATCTAAAACTGAATGGCCTTGGAGCCTCTACAGCATAAGCGCTGACTGGTGTATAAGGTTCCAATCTCACTATTTTGACCCAGCTATTTGACATGGATAATTCATGCACCATAACTGAGGAGCAAACAGTTTTAAGTTAGTAAATGTCCTCTACTATAACCATATCACTGATCTGCAGAATGAAGCACATCATCTTTATCTGAGAAGCTCTAATAAAATGCCACCATCGGATCAGTGAGCCTGATAAATGTCAGTAAACTCCAAGTTTACTCGAGTCAAATACATAACTTTGGAGGGAAAAAACTGGATGGTATTTAGAGGCAGAAAATAGAAGCACTCTGTACTCGATGGAAAAGATAATCCACAAAGTACAAAAGACTGATGTTGTACCTTCAACTTTCTTACTATAATTTATAGCCAGTAAGGTTTCAGACAGTTAACCTCAATATTAACATTTAGTAAATGTAGAGACACATGCTAGACGTTTCCTACAACTGAATCGTTTTCATAAAAGCCTTGTATACTATAGGCTTAATATACTCAAAAAAAAAAAAAAAAGTCTGCCTGCAAGTGAATTATGCATAATTATAACAATGCAATTTAAGCTTAATTAAATATAATTAACTTGAATATTATCTTTATGGTGATTTGCTATGTAATGTAACATCAATTCTCTGTACGTACTTTAGCCTTGAGCATTTATGCTCCACTCAGTGCTTGTCTGCCATTATCCAATTCAATAAAAATGGTAGCCTACAATTATGTGAACTTTTAATACAAAGTAAAGAAATTAGTATTAAGCTAAAGTACATTCAGAAAAAGTTTACAGTTACTGATGTAATATAAGTTTTACACTCAGGGAAAGCATTTTTACACTTTTAAATTAAAAGAGTGTTTTACTCACAAAATATTATCAGGGGAAATGGTTCTCAAGGCAGTATACAGTATTCTATTCATTGTCAGACAAGGATTTATCAGTAATATTTTACCAGGGCTGGTGCCTAGTAAAAAGGGCCTAGCGATGCCCTGCTGTTAATATTTCTCTAGTAAATTGACAAAAACGTGTCTAGCAAGAGTAAACTCTATACTTAAAGTAACCTCTCTCTTAGCTTAAGAGAGTTTTACATCTTGTTCTATCGAGATTTTACATAAAGTAAAAGACTGACTGAGAGACAGCTTGTGGCTATTTTGAATTCATTGCACGCGCTTTATATCACCCGCCCCCCTTCACAGCTAGTCAGATCATTTCTTAGGAAAAGAAACGAGGTAAAATTGTTGGGAACGGTGTTGGTATCGTAAAACTTTTAAAGAATTGGCAGTGGCGTATACAGTGAGAGTGTGTGTCTCGTTACTGATGAGAACTGGCAGTTATAAAGTGAGCTTGCCGGAAGATTTTCCTTTCAGCCAATGCAGCCGTCCCACAGCAAACAACAGAGGAGAAATCCATATTGATTGGAGGCAGCTGACTCAAAGACATGACCGAAGTTCACATTAGTGACACATTATTCAACTGTTGTGGTGACCAAGCATTTCTTTTCGAAGGCCTTCAAAATGGGGGATTATGCTCGCTAAATCTCCGCAGTAAACAGTTTTGTGCGTAGTGTGTGTGAGTGATTACCGGCGGTGAGTTTTCCGATCCAGAACAGGTAATTGCTTCTGACTCATATGAGACCTGCAGGTGTGCTGATAAAGAGCGACAGTGCGCATGCGCACATTTGTCAAGGAAAATAAAATCATTATTTATTTACATAAATTACGAGGAATTATATAATATCGGAATGGAAAATAATTTTTGCTTTTTCATTCTGAAACTTTATTTATTGTTCTCTGTTTATTTCTGTATCGGGTTCATTTTTCTTGTAGCTCTGGAGAATGGAGCAGAGGAGTAAAGCTCGTGTAGCGGTGATAGGAGGCGGGCCGGCGGGGCTTTGCGCTGCTCGACACATCCTGTCCAGGCCCGAGGCCTTTGATCCACCCGTGGTGTACGAAATGACCGATCATTTGGGTGGTTCTATGAGGAACAAGTGGGCACATATGATAATGGATATCCCATCCACAGCAGTGTGTATAGAGATCTCAGGTAGAGAGCCAAAAGTTGTTCCTATCCCTGCTGAGAATAAAAAAACTTCTTAAACCTGCCTAAGATGTTTTCGTGACTTTCAAGGTTTAGACTGGTCAAGCTGGTCTGATCTTCCAAACTAACAAACCAAATTTAGCCCCAAACCCCATTAAAACCAGCAAATAGGCCTAGACCTCACCAACCTAAGAACAGAGCAGCAAACAAGTCTAGGTTTAAGATGTTTTTATTTATTTATTTTTGAGCAGGGAATTTATTTATTTTATTTTTTGTACGTTTTATAACTTTATGTACTATGAAATCTCATATCTGTTTTAAGAACCAATTTGCCTAAGGAGATTATGATGTACCCTGATTTTCCCTTTGATGACCACCTGCCATCTTTTTTGCACCATACGTCGGTTCAGCAGTATTTGGAAAAATACTGTGAGAGAAATGACATTGCTCGTCATATCAAGGTATATGTTTGTCTTAATTCTGTGTTTGTAATAAACTTAAAGGAATAAAAATTTTGAAAAATTAAAATTTGCTGAACAGATTTGGAAGAATGTAGCATTACATCACTAGCTCATCAATGGATCCTCTGCAGTGAATGGGTGCCGTCAGAATGAGAGTCCAAACAGCTCATAAAAGCATCACAAAAGTAATCCACACGACTCCAGTTCATCGATTAACATTTTATGAAGTGCAAATGTGCATTTTTTGTAATAAACAAGTTCATCATTAAGTTTTTAACTTCAAACTGTTGCTTCTGGCTAAAATATGAATCCTCTATCCATAATATTGCAGTGAAAAAGTTCATGAGAGTAATATGCACAGATTAAGCTTAGCAAGCAAAAACATTTCTAAACACACATCTGGGTGGATTATGATGTGAGAAGACAACATGGAATGGAATTTTTCACTGGAGGAAGCGTTTTTATTAGTGCTGTCAAACGATTAATCTCGATTAATCGCATCCAAAATAAAAGTTTTTGTTTGCATAAAGATGTGTGTACTGTGTATATTTATCATGTATATATAAATACACACATATGCATGTATATATCTCAGAAAATATGTTATGTTTATATATTAAATCTATTTATAATATAAATTATATGAATATAAATATAGACATGTAAATACATGTAAATATTTTCAAAATATTTACTGTATGTATGTGTATTTATATATACATAATAAATATACACAGAACACACACATATATTATGCAAACAATTAATCACAATTAATCATTTGACAGCACTAGTGTTTATAGATTATGGATGTGTATTTTGGCCAGAAGTGACATTTTAAAGTTAAAATGCTTTGTTTCTTACAAACACTCAGCTTTTTGCTTTGACATTAATTGACTAGACATTAATCGATGGATTGCAGTCATGTGGATTATTGTGATGTTTTTATCAGCTGTTTGGACTCTCATTCTGACGGCACCCATTCACTGCAGAGGATCCATTTGTGAGCAAGTAATGTAATGCACATTTTTTTCCAAATCTGTTCTGATGAAGAAACAATATTGAATGGCTTGAAGGTGAGTAAATAAAAAAAAAAATAAAAAAAATTATTTTGGCTAAACTATTTCTTTAATCAATCCCCTAGTAAATTACTCTTTTAGTGCAAGAAACGTAGATTGGCATTGCAGGTTTTTATGTTTAAGTTTATTAAAGCCTAAAGCAGGACACAAATAAATCATACAGAGTAAACTTGTTAAAAACCAGTCCATCACTATCTCTGTGACTGTATATTTTGCAAAACCTATACATAATGTCTCTAGATATTTGAGGATCGGAACAGAAAAAAAAAATCCATAATAATGAGGGAAACTGATGGTATTGGAAATTGTGCATGTATGAGAGGTAGCATCAAAATTTAAATTGACGTGTCTTCACACATTGAGGCATTTGACTGACATTGTGGATAAATCATCGTGTGACTAATGCTATTTGGCATGCGTCCATTTATTTTAAATCTGAGAAAGCAATGCATCACTCAGTAAATCTGTAATTTACTGACGTCTCTTAGTCCACCTACATAAGACTAAATAAACTGCATTAGTCAAATAAAAACAGCTATTAGGGTAATATTGTTGTAGAACCGCTTGTGGCCAGAAAGTTGAGATCATTATAGATTGTCTCTTTGATCAGGTATGTAGGGGTCACTGACCCCTGCTTGTCAAAGGCATCAACGTCAGCACAAAATCGAAGGACCCATCAAGTGTGTTTCGAGACCACAGTAGAAACATTCTCAGTGTTACTAAGTATTTTTCTTACCAACGGAAGCAAGAATATTGCTTATGACAGACTGCTTTGTCCCTCACAGTTCAACACCGTGGTGGAAAAGGTGAAGCCCGTCTCCATGGAGACGGAGACGGGGGGAGCTGTGACGTGGGAGGTAATTTCGCGCAGCACATGTGGAGACCGGAACACGCAGACGTTCGACTCGGTGTTCGTCTGCAACGGGTGAGGGATGCCATCTTAAAGAGTCCTTTTATCTCCCAGACATGCTCAAAAGGACACAACTGCATCTAATCTCCGATTGCAGCTTTGCGGTGATGTTCTAAATGCATAGCATTATTCAAATAGTGGCATGTTCATCTACCCCATAATATACCCAGAGGCTTTTATCTGGCTGAATTCTCGCTGAGGTGATGTGAATGGGTATTATGTTATGCATTCATGTGGCATTTCTTTGAGGGAATTCAGAAGACCACAGGAGCCCTTTAGCATCTCAGCGCTGACTCATATTTCCTTCCTCTTTCTGCAGGCATTACTCCGACCCCCACCTGCCCTACATTCCTGGAATAGAGCATTTTAAAGGTACAACAAATGATCACTGATCACTACAAATGCATAACCCTGAAAGCCCCAACCATTAGTCTCATTACACCCCTGCATCTCACCTTTTATCTCTCTGTCTGTCATCTTCTTACATTTATCTTTACCTTCTTCCACTGCTGTTTTGCAGGGAAAGTCTTACACAGCCACTCGTACCGCTATCCAGAGCCCTTCACCAACAAGTCCGTTGTGGTCTTGGGGGCCAGAGCATCCGGTGTGGATATTTCCATTGAGTTAGCCCAAGTTAATGCTCAGGTTTGTATCTTAGCTTCCTTTTTTTACAATGTCACATACCATTTTAAGTGCCACAGCTTTGTTTGGTTGTAAATTAAAGGGTTGGTCACCTGAAAACGAAAATCTATCATTATTTACACACCCTTCATGTTGTTCCAGAGCCAAATGACTTCCATTCCTCTGTGGAACACAAAAGATGTTAGTTCATGCTGTTCAGAAAGGTGATGGACGCTGTCAAGCTCCAAAAAATGACCAAAAGCACCATAAAAGCAATCCATTTAAGTGATGTGCATTGTGCTATATTCAAAACAGTGAAGTTTTAGTATCCTTGATATGCTATTATAGGTTGTATTCATATTTTATTAATTTGGTTAGATTTTTATATTTCCCATTTTTATTTGAGTTAAAGTTTTAGTAATTTTTTTTTAGATTTTATATAGCTAGTTTTTATTAACTTTCCAGTTGTGGTTATTTTATTACTTATTACTTTAAGTTACGCTAAATAAAAATGAGAAATAAAGTTTCTTTTATATTTTATTTAAGTTAATGTTTTTTTAATCTCAAGTAGGCCTGTCGCAATAATCAATATATCGACTTATATATAATGTATGTACATGACCTCAATAATTTTTGGTGACGCAATATATCGCCCATTATATTTACTTAATAATTAATGTCACCATGTTTTGTACATTCCACTTGCGCCTGTGTCTTTTGCAGCTTCTCGTACATAATGCGGTGTAGTCATGAGGTGTTAGTTCAAATTTTAAAAATGCTGCTACAAACAAAGTTTAATCTGCAGATATGGTCTTGTTTAGGGATCTGTGCCTTTGTGCATACGGACATCTGACTGCTAAGTAGTGATTGTGTTTTTCAGCAATACAGTGCACCCTTAATTTACAGAGAAAAGAAGGTCCAGGAAAAATCTGTAAATGGAAAATTCTCCAGACAAATTCTTTGTGCATTTTTCTTTTTTTCTACTTGTTACTTTGCACTTTTTGATAGAAAATGTTTTAGTATTTATTCAGTTTTATTAAGGTATCTAATATTTTGATACTTAATTTCCATGATCTAAATATTCTTAAAAATTAAAAGTTTGTTGTCCTTTGGAAGTGTATAGGCCTTCTTGCATTATTATGCTGTTACATTATGATTATATATTCAGTGGCATAAAATGGTCTTTAAAATGACAATAATATCGCTTATCGCATTTATTTCTGGGGCACTATATCGCACAACAAAAAGTTGTTATCGTGACAGGCCTAATCTCAAGTCAAGTATACAAAATGTATTTTATGGTTTTAATTTTAGTTAACGATAATAACACTGATTCAAGGACTTCTGAAGTCGTAAAAGTATAACAGACCCATATTTAAGTTGACATGAAGTGAAAATTCACCCTATTCTATTTTAATAATTATAGATCCAATAATTTAATCTGCTTAAATACCACGCCTGCAAGCTTACGTTCATCTGCCTCCACTTTTGAGTGCAACACATATCTCTAAAACAACCAATGGACAAAACCAAGTCTTCACCCTACTTTTTTTTCAATATTTTGTTACACTCAGATGAACAATATGGAAGAAAAGATCTGTCACTACTTCCGTTTCATTGTGACTTTAAACCTTCCCACCAATCCATTTTTGTTGTATCGAAAAGTTATATGAATATTCTCCTTTTGGGTTTCGCAAAAGAAAGTCATATGGGTTTGGAACAAACTGAGGGTGAATAAATAAATCAAACTTTGCGTTCTTCATTCTATCAATCTCAGTGGTTAATATTTAAATTCTTAAACGCTTCCAATTAGTCTCTAGTATCTATATGGAGTGAAAAGTGACGCTTGGCCTCACTGATAAGTGACTGAGATTGAGTGAATGTTTTCTCTATTTCTCATCCACAAATGTTTTTCTCATTCTAGGTGATTCTAAGTCATAACACACCAACCATGTCCTTGCCTCCACCTCTGGGTATCCAGCAGGCTAGCGCTGTCATTGGGGTTTTGGAGGATGGATCTTTACAGTTCCAGGACGGATCAGTGGCCAAAGCTGATATTCTTCTGTTCTGTACAGGATACAATTTTAACTTCCCTTTCCTTTGTCCATCAGACCTGGGACTGGATGTACAGGATCTTTTTGTGACTCCACTGTACAAGTACTTGCTGCCCTCTGGCTTCCCTTCAATTTTCTTTATTGGCATTTGCAAAATTATTTGCCCTTTCATACATTTTGACTGTCAGGTGAGCAGAGATGAAACACAGTAAGATTTGAATACAGTTTGAATACTCACTCTTAAAAATTGCTGTTAATTTACGGCAAAATTTTAACAGAATAATCCTGTTATGTTTAAAAGCAGCGCATTACTGTTTTTTTACGGTTGGTGAAATGACGTAGACAAAATTTAACGGTATTTTACCGTATTTATATGTCAACCTGGGTTGCCTCCGTGTCTTGGGCATGATTTGTTTGAAGGCGTTGTTGCCTCTGATCTTGCATTGTGTATCAACCATCTTGTCACAGTTGACAAACAGTTCACTTACACTGAATTAAATCGGATGATTGATCAATTCTGATATTTAGGTAATGATGCAAATGCAAATGAGGCCAGGAAGTGATGGACTGAGTGGCCATGCTATGCAGAACTGGTGCTTACTGGGACTGTTACCAGTGTTGATCAGAGAGAAGATTACATCTCCTGCTGACAATGAGATATGGCAACTGGTGTTACAACTAAGAGAAATTGTGGCATTGATTTGTGCACCAGCAATTTCTGCTGACCAGATAGGCTATTTAAGGGTCCTTATTGAAGAATACTTGCATTCCAGAAAACAAGCCTTTCCCCATCATCGGCTTAAACCTAAGCATCATTACATGAGCCATTATCCAGAGCTCATCATTCAGTTTGGTCCACTTATTCGTTTGTGGACTATGAGGTTCGAAAGCAAGCACACATACTTTAAACAGTGCACAAGAAAACTGCGTAACTTTAAAAATGTGTGCTCAAGCCTTGCAGAAAGACACCAGCTTTTACAAGCATATCTTAGCGCTGGCAATCTCTTCCCACCTTCAATTGTAGTAGAAAAGGCAACTGAGTTTTTTCCATGTGACTACAGTGATGGCATCAGGGAATCAGTTGCAAATTATGATTTTGGACCTTAAAATACTTTGGTCATGAAGTAACTGTAAAAGGAACCAAATACAAAAAAAACATGTTTGTTGTTATCAGTAAGGATGAGGATGGGCTTGAAGTTGAAGTTGAATCTACACAAGACCTGAAATATGTGACTCAAGAAGATATTGCTGACCTACTGCCGGCCATTCAACTACGGAAGCTTCTGGAAGCATTTAAAAAAGGTAATGTGGATTTAAATCTTACTGTTTTGCAATATAGAGTTAATTCTTAAACAGTAGCTCTGACTGGCCTTTTTTAAATGAGTAGTTCACTTCCAGAACAAAAATTTACAGATAATGTACTTACCCTGTTGTCATCCAAGATGTTCATGCCTTTCTTTCTTCAGTCGTAAA